>NC_133204.1:47570671-47828171 GCF_958299795.1 Porites lutea | reverse complement strand
TGTTTAGGATGATCGACTAATGAACGGCAACGGCGGCATCGGTACCTTCGTGACAATCCCGGAATATACCTGTTCACTGACCAGGGGCACCCAACAACCGAATGTTTCCAAATACGCCAAAAGGGTCTCAGATGGTTTTCTCTGTGCTTTAGAAGCCTGTTTGGTTAATTTGGAGTTTTCCTAAAAAGTATTTCTGTGAGGGGAACTTTGATCGTCACGAAAGTTTTAGGTGGCTTTTTCGTCTCATCCGAAAGTGTTAGCTACCCAGGCTTATGTGTTCGGTCGAAAGTTCGAGGCCATGAAGTAGCCTTGCTTTCATTAGAAAGTTATAGGGCGTATTTTGTCTTTATACCTAAAATTCTAGGAGACCTTTTTAAACAATAATCGGAACATCTTGGTATTAAAATGTGAATGACACAACCTCAGAAAATAGTAGTCAAGCTACTGGAAAACCTCCGAATATTTTAGATAAATGGAACGGTTATGCAGATATTCTTAGCTTTTCTCAAGATTTAGAAATTTCTGGGCAATATTTTCTCCTTCTAACAGATATTTTGAAGAAAAGTCGCTGGATGCCCCTGACTGACGGGTGGGTAGAAAACGAAGACCTAAGACCCAAAAACGAAGATCCCCCACAAAATCACTTAAAAATAGCTAGAAACTGGTATCTCGACCTTAGATGTGTAAAAAATAACAAGATCTCCAATTATCAATGAAATTGACAAGGGTCTTCGTTTTCTACATAATCCCCCAACCCCCTCCAAATGTAGAAAACGAAGACCACCCTCAAAATCACTTGGAAAAGGCTCGAAACTGCTTATAACGACTTCTAGACACTGGAGGAGTGTGTAAGAAACAACACGATTAAGTAATTTTGGCCGGGTTGAAGAAAAGCGTTCGTTATATAGTGGTTCGTTAAATCGAGCCGGTTCCACTGTAGATAAACTAAGTGTAGGAGTACATACATACATACTTTAGTTGTCATGTAGGTCAGTAAAAAAAGGCAGCTAAAGAGCTGATGTGGACCTACAAACTAAAAAGTATCTACAAAAAAGTAAATAATAATATTAACAAACCAATGAATTATTTACAATGAGTAAAGAAAAATAAAAAAAATACCTAGCAAGATAAACAATAGTTAATTGACTGTTGCCTTAATATATATAATTTACAATATCTTTATTTATTCCCTGTAACCCATTAAATGTTATTTTATCTAAAATGTCAGATTTTTCTTTAAGAGCAGATTTAAAAGAACCAATATTGGGTTTGCTCTTTAAGCACATGGGTAAGTTATTCCATAAAATAGACGCACGATGAGAGAAGGAAGATCGAAGGAAGTCACTTTTAGGGCAACGCACGTATAGGAGTGATTGTTATGAACATTGTTTGTTCATGTTCTGTTAACGTTCTTGTCCCCGCTGTTGTTGTGGTTGCCGAGGTTTCTATCGTCAGTAATAAAGACGTGACTGCGAGCAGAGACTTGAGACTCGTATTTTCCAGATGTTGACGTTGCTAGCTAGCTAGAATGATGGTTACTTAATGTCAGAAGAAATCCGAAATCCCTATCTTACAATGTATGTAATATTATCCTAATCAAAATAAATATTTAACTTTTCTATGGAATGTGTTTGTTTCATTTTAGTTTTACTTTGTAGAATTCGTCATTATAGCACTTATTACTCATGGTCCAGTCTAACCCCGTCAATACAGACACGAGTGGACCATAAAAAGTGTCCGTAGTAAGCAGGTTCAATGTGGAGGTGTAAGACCTTTCTTTATCCTCCGTAACAAAAAATCGTGTTGTTTCTTACACCTAGGCTCTGGTGTCTAGCAGTCGTTATAAGCAGTTTTGAGTAGTTTCCAAGTGGTTTTGAGGGGGTCTTCGTTTTCTGCATTAGGGAGGAGGGGGCGGGGGTTATGTAAAAACGAAGATCCTGGTCAATTTCTTTAATAACTGGAAGATCTTGTTGTTTCTGACACATCTAAGGTCGAGATACCCGTTTCTAGCGATTCAGTTATACGTGATTTTGAGGGGGGATCTTTGTTTTATACCCACCCGTTCACTGACACTTGTTATTAAACCTATTGCTTTTTTGACGTTCTTGAACAACTACTACGACCAGGAACAAAGAGAATGTGAAAAAGCAATTGGTTTTATGTGCGAAAAAAAGCTCTACTCGCGGATACATTTTCTTTGATGCCCACTACCGCTAGGACTCGACACTTGCTAATCGGACGTAGGCTTTGATAGATTTTGCTAGCATAATTTTTGGCATAATTATTCACTAAGAGCATAATTTTCATCCTTTTTCCTAAATGAGCACTTCTAGCATAATTTGTACTTTGGCTAGTTTTGCGGCACAAAATTGCCATTTATTGATAACGCAAACATTTTTTTTGAATGAGATTAGTGTTACAGGCAAATTTAAAGGTGATGTTCCATGGGATAATCCGCCACGGCGATTCTTAGCACATCACTAAAACTGCGTTGCAATGTTGGAACAATGTTGCAACCTTTCGAAACAATGTCTCAACAATGTTGCAACGCTGTGTTGCGCAAAAAAATCGTCGTTACGACTTGTATCTTAAAACTTTGTCTGCTTATTGTTTGAATTTTAATAGTTGTTAGACAGGTTTTTTTGGAGGGGGGGGGGGGGTGGGGGGTTAAGCCTTCTACATTCATCTATCGCCGCAAACACTTTGCAAGACAGTAGCCAGGGTATTGTAAATAGGGTAAAAGTGTTTTCCATTTACATCTTTGATGCATAATTTTCGTGATGTTTTACCTAAATTTAAAGTAAAGTGATGGTGCTTCGGTTTCTACAGCAAAGTTTGCCAAAATGCCCATGATGCAAAAGTAATCAGCAATTCACAGCTGAATTCAGTGTTCAGTTTAAGCTGTTTATTATTATGCTATATCTATTCCACTGTTTTTTAGTTTGTTAGGGACACTAGTGCCTCTACTACATCTCCTTTGTGTTCTCGTAAACTTCTCTCTGCCGCGGCTCTTGGGATTTCCATTTCTTCAACCTGGAATTTCAAACAACCTTCCATGAATAAAAAAAGTACTTGAGGTCAACACTGACTCCACTGGTCAATATTACATTGGTGACATAAGAATTATTAGATAAGCGGGCAAGAAAGACTGGGAAATGTAGAACATGTGACACCCCACCCCATTCCTTCCATACACTCCAAGTAAAGGCAAGCCTGCAGTACTGTGAGGCCAGCAGAAAGCAAAGTGTGAAAGCCAGATTTTTCACTTCTACTGAGAGTTCTATAGTGATCATCTCACGAGAAGGTGCAAGTATTGAGTATAGGGCCACAACTTCAAACTGGGTAATAACAGTAAAAAATATAGTTTGTACATGTACATAGATTTACCCACAAAATGCAGCAAAGTAACTTTTCACCTTATTGACACCTCAAAGATTTTGTTACAAATAGTTATGGTAAGTCCTACAATCATGACTCCCAGTCCAGAACCAATGAGTCCCAGTTAAAATAAAAAAAATAATAATAATAAAAAAAGGCCTAAATTGAAAATGCTTGGGCCAGACAGTTAATATGAAGACAGACTACAAAACTCTATATTATAGTATACAGACATTAAAATATAGACCTTCTATTTTGAAGCACAACAAAGGCTAAAAGAAATATGCATCGTTAAACAACAGCCATTATAACTGCCACAGAAATTACACGGATGGGATGTTTGTAGAAATACATACGTTCAGATCGATCAATCAATCTTTGCGTTCTAAGGGATGCATGCCATGAACTATTTTGTGTCCTTGGGGATTTTTATGCTTTAAGGAAGCAGGACGCAGAGGTCACAAAATCACTGCCTCTTTATTATAGACACCCTGATAATAATTATGGACAGCCCTAAATTTCCAGTGAAAATTAAGTTACAGGCATTTTCTTGAAATAAACTCTGCTATCACAGACTTGTGCTATTAACAACCTTAACTCGCAGTTCACGAAGAAGTCTACAATAGCAGGAGTTGACCTCTTATTTTTTAAACAGTTCATGATGAACCAAACAATATGTACTACCATGGTTGGTACAATTTCAGGCTAACAAAATTCAAGGACTTTTCAACTGGACATTTCAAGGACAAATCACAGAGTTTTCAAGAACTAAGATAAACGCAATAAATCGGCATTCTTTGACCCCCTTTTGATTGGCTAAAACACTCAATGGGGTTGATTACGATTTTTACTCCTTCAACCATGTTTGATCACATTATTTTATACTAATTTCTGTACTTTGCAAAATGGCAACAGTCACTAGGTATGACTTGCAGTTGCATCTGAAAAGTAAGATAACATTGTTCATGCACAGAAATGTTTTACAGATCTTAGACCGAGGATGAGCTACATTTTTCTCTGCAAAATCATATTCTTTCACAGAAAATCATGTGGTGTAAACTAGCGGTTCAAACTAAAGAAGTGAATTTCAAGGACTTTTTAAGCCCTTATGAAAATATCAAGTATTTTTCAAGGACCTTGACCAAATTCAGGGATTTTATAAGACGACTATCAAAATTCAAGACTTTTTCAAGATTGTACGAACCATGTACTACTTAATAAGTTACCAAAATGTCTTGACATTATTCATATATTTTCAGTGTGGACATTAGAAGTAATAAGAAAAGTCATAATAACAAAACTGACAAGACATGACACACATTGAGCAATACAACAGTCTGTGGTAATGTTTATTGTACTGTTCAATGATTGTGGTATAATCTTGAGTAGATTTGCAACTTGTACTTACAATTAAATCAACATCTTCTTTTTTGATAACAATTCTTGCAAGTTCTTTTTCCCTGGAAACAAATGGTCACTAAATAAAAGCTTACTTCAAAGTAAGTATAATCACTACTAGTAATTCAACTGAATTACAATGCTGCAACTAATAATGTACTGTAGGTAAAATCTGTACTCTGGATAAACCAGTATCAAACCTACTAGGATTAGCTTTTCCTGAGAGATCTACCATGGCATACTAGCTTGAATACTGGTTTAAACTGAGAATGGATTTACCTACAACGTGGACAATAGGCAGGGTGGCCCTTTCAGCTATTGGCTGGTATCAAAAGGGGCCCTGGGTAAATTACAACTACACAATAAAAATTTCAAAATTAAAAATTACTTTAATTAAATTATGTACAAGGATTTTAAAAAGTGAATAAAAGAGAAAATTACATATCTTCATAAAAAATCACAGTTTGTTTAAGATGAAGAAAATTAAGAGACCTATCGAAGTTACCTAAGAATTAATTAGAAAAAACTAATAGCTAAAATTAAATCTAATAAAGTTCTTAAAAATGGAAAGCCACGTAACTTCTTTTATTATTCATTCAAAATATTTCCCCAATTCTGACTGGCTAAAAGCACAAGCATAATTCACCATAAAATTCACCAGTTACTGATGACCAAATTTGGAAGAATTTTTTGCTTACCGAGGAAATGACGTCAAAACTGCAGCCCGCTACAGGTTAATGAACTGTTAACCGAGAAGACCTGGGGAAGAGGTTGAGTTGTCATGGTTGTGAAAACAAAAATGGCCGACACTTCACTTGTTTCAAGAGTAAGAACTACAACTGGAACTAGGTGAAGTAATATATCTTAAGACATAGCAAAAACAGCAAGAAGACACGACATCTGCTATTTGGAGATTATTTCTGGAGCTGGACAAACCTAAACATACACTATCGAAGATGAACTTAACGTTGATGGAGGTAAGCATGTTTTAGTTTTGTTTTTAAACTAGGAATTCTTTTGAATGAATAATAAAACAATTATTGAATTCGGCTTTTGTATCATATAAATTATGGAGATCTCAGAGGGTGTTACCCACCTTGGCCTATAGCCTCGACGGATAACACCCTCCTCGATCTCCATAATTCTTCATAAGATACTCAGCCTCATTCATTAACTGTTAAAATAATATTGATGTGGGTAAATTATTAAAAAGAACTGCACCTGAAAATTAATGTGTTTTTTCCTAGTGGTAACATAGGGTTTGGTAGATGAATGTCGTTCCTTTGTGTTGTGTTGTAAGAGTGAATAGTGCAATTTTTAATAAAACAATCTGATAAATATGGAGGAACTGATTCATTTAGACATTTAGAAACTAAAATACATTTGTGGGGTTTCCTTTGTGTTTCCAAATCCACCCTCCCTAACACTTTTCCCTCCTTTGTATTATGGGTGCTGCCCTGTTTTGTAGACGTGGCAAGCTGTTAACCAGGTCAAACATTGCTCAGACAAAAATATGTCATTAAACGTGATATAGTCTTCGACAAAATGTACTACTGTTCAAATCTTTACGAAAATATCACAAATAAGAATGTTAGAAAATTACCGGCCATTCAACACTTTTCTTGCCGAATCGTCAATGGTGCAAAAAAATATGATCATATAACACCCCTCTTAAAAAGCTTACATCCCAATTTATTACCTGTCAGCAAGTTAGCAAACGAACAACTCGAAGTAGCCAAAACCTAAACATCCCTCTTTTCGGTACAGCCTCAGGACAGAGAACCTTTTATTACTGGACTGTTAAGCTTTGGAACAATTTAGAACCTTTTCTTAAACAAAGCCAAACTGTTAAAATTTTTAAACGTTCCTTAAGGAGGTCCTGCCAGGGTAAATTCTGACAAGTGACATGGCCCAAAAAAGTAGGGACAGCACGTAAAATGAAATCACGACAAGAGACAACCTCCCTGGGCCAAATTGCGACAGTGACGACAAAGCCTCCAATAGGCGACAATCATTTATAAACACCACCATGAGATGTTTTAAAATTCAGACAGGTGACATGGGACCCTCCTGGCAGGGCCTCCTTAAGGAGCCAGCTTTTAGAAAATTTTGCAAATACTGCTTAGTTAAGTTTAAAAACATTGTAATTAGTAATTAGCCAGTATTGTAATAAGTATTTAGTTGAGTGTTGTAATTAGTTATTATAAATAAGGTAATGCTTTTAAATAATAATAAATTGTTCCTAAAAAGCCCCTTTGGGGAGGTAACAATAAAGTACGTATGAATGTTACTGCATCCGATTGACAGCCCACCCCAAACTGTAACAGTGTAACCAAGCATCGGCTGTACTAAACAGTTATACACACGTTTGGAAGCTTTCAGGAAGCTGTATGCAAGGTCTGAAACCAATACATATTCAGTCTCTATTAACACCATGCAGAACTAAGCTGTCATGCCATAATTATAATACCTTACCTTTGTAACTTGGCTGCCTTCTCTTCTGAATATTTTCCTTCTACTAAACTAATGGCCTGTATATTGAAACGAGAAAGTTACAAAACCGCTAGCACAATCTCTGGGAATAATCTTGAGATCCTTCCTGGCACTTTTAGCTTAAACTTAAGACTATTAAACTGGCCACTTTGAAAATTTGCCTGTGACCTTGCATTTGGACAGTAATAAGGACAATTACTGTCTTGAACGAGACGTAACGTACAGGAAGTAAGACTATGTCAAGAAAGAGTGAAAGTCTTTACCGGTGAAACGAGAAAACTGGTATTAAATAGCTCAAGCGTAATACCAGCTCAATAAACTATACTCGACATGTGCCCAAAATTCTTTATGCTTACATTTCGACCAGAGTAATAATTTAAACTTGACACATAAACCACAAAAAGATACTTACATTTTCTAAATCTGTTGCGCTTATTTCTTTTTCTTCAGCATAATCAGTAACCCTTTCGAGGTCTGCAGAGGTTTGAAAATCGTGTCTTTTCGGAAGGGGCTGCTGTGAGTTTTCCTCCATCTTTGAAATGGGCTCACTTGCACTTTAGGACAATTTTGTTTTAACGAGGGAGGGGTAGGAGTGGTCTTTTTTTATCAGGGGATCAAGAAAATGTATGGATCTTGCTTTCATCATGGATAATATTATTATCCATGCTTTCGTGGAATTTTTTAGCAGGATCTCTAAGTCTATAAAGGGAAGAATATGGAAAAATATAAGTATAGATGGCTTTTGACATGTCGCTTGTAATAAAAAGAAGGGAACCTACCCCTCCCTACAAATTAGTTTATCAGAGAGGCCCGAATCGTTTCCAGGCTTCGGTACAGGACAGTCTCGGTACAGTGTAAAATGGCTGCCGGTGCTGTCACTTCTTTCACTTTCTCCATTTTCTTTGAAATCTTGTTGCTTACATCTGTGAAATCATCGTACGCTCCAATACAGAATGAAACTTGGGGATACGTGGAAGTCAGGAATGGTGCATTTATGTTTTGGTGGCTTTATGGTGCGGAAGTAGAGAATCCAATAGCGCGTCAAGACAAGCCTTTGGTCATGTGGTTGCAGGGTGGTCCAGGATCTTCCTCCACGGGGTTTGGAAATTTTGAAGAGATAGGCCCGCTAGACGTGAATCTAAAACCGCGAAATACGACGTGGGTCAAAGAAGCAAACGTACTTTTCGTGGATAATCCAGTTGGATGTGGTTATAGCTATGTTTTGGATCAAAAGGCTCTCACCACAAATATCTCAGGTAAGGTACTTTAGCTATGACATGACCCACCAATTTTTATTTTTTTATACTTATCTTATTGACCTCAAACCCCACTTTGGAGTAACAAATTCGATTTAATTCATTCCATTCATAACTTTATTTTATTTCGGATTGTATAGTGTAGTATAATCAGTGAAAGGTTCCGGCAATTCTACTTTTTTACAAAAAGATCAACTCTGCTACTTGAAAAGAGCAGAAAAATTATTTTTCTGCATTTATTTTTCAGAGAACAACATGCGAAATTGTTACCTTTTCTGTTAATGCTAGTCGATTAGGTGAAAAGTTAAAAAAGGTACCTTTTAGAAAAAAAGGAGGGTATTTTAAGCTTTCGGGTGAAAATATTTTAACGTCAATATTGTCCGCTTTTCATCCATTTCTCACTTTACCAAACAAAACTTTAAAGCGCGAAAAAGGTACCTTTTTTCGGTTTCAAGCGATTTCATGAAAGGCACAAAAAGGTACCTTTTTTGCAGTTGGAAGTGATGTTCTCAAAAAGGAGAAAAAGGTACCTTTAATAGTGTTTTCAAGCTATGGGAAGCCATTTAGAATCCTACTGATTGACAGATGTCATATCGACCGTTTGGTGTCATTTTTATGAATCTTTTGTCTGAATTTACTAATCCACTAGTCAAGAGATAAATATTCCCAGTTTATTCGCCAAATTTGAAACCAATTGCTAAGCTTGACACTGTAACATGTACAGTGTCAGGTCGCAGTTTTAAAATCTATCCCCCTTGCTTGATTTTGGTATAGGTGTGAGCCATCTTGATCATTGTCGGAGTGAAGCTGGAAGCATTGTGGCTGGTTCAGTGGTTATCAATGAATGACAGGTGTTAGTTATATTAGTAACCTGAGGAGAGCCGAGCCAGACTTTTGTGCATTTAAAATGCTTTTTTGTTTCCTCGCTAAAATACTTTACCTTAATGCTCCATTTTTTCGAATAACATGCTCAGCCTTAAAAAAATTTACTAAAATGCGTGATGATGCGATGATGATATGTATAAGTGTTAAAATAACAACAATATACGTTAATGGATTTAATACACCAAAAGACAATTGTGGCATTTGAATTTTTTTTATTTTGACTTTTGATAGTTTATTTTCTATTTGAAAATTTCTAATCCTCATTTCCATGAAAAAAAAATTCGAGGAAATTCCACCAAAGTTCTTGAAAAAAATGCTGGCTTACTGTACAAAAGTCTAAGAAGAGGAAAGTTGTTCAGGCGTACTCTTAGTATTTAGTTAGGGGTTGTCAGAGGTACATGTATGGTGGCATTTTTACTGTTAATGGCTTTACTTCGGCCTGTAGCTCAAAAAGCACCTGAAGTTAAATTATTTTTATAATTTATATCATAGCAAATAAAAATAACCCCAAGACTGAAGTCTCTAATTTAATAACCTTTCTGGAGTGAAAAACATCACCCAGGAAACAAGACAATTATATTAAAATGACCTGCTCGGAACCTGCTTAGTTTAGACTTAAAGGAAAAATTAATGAACACCTTTGCTTTACATGAAGGACATTTTTCAGGTTAAAGTATTTGCTCCATGCTTAAAATTGCGCTTGCTGAGCTTCTCTTCTTGCGTCTAGTTTTAAAGTACCAGAAGTTGTTACTAACATTTTCGGGAGCCATTTTATCCATTTGGCTGGTGGCTAGTATTTTCGGATTTCTTCTAAATTCTCGCTTTTGATCTTGGCATAAAGAAGCGAGCTAAAATTTCTTGCTCCGCTGATTCCCCTTGTAGATCCTTTCAATTTTAACAGGATCACCTAGAATCCCCTAAAAAAAGTCTGTGCATTGTTCATTGAAGCTTAAGAGGTTCCAAGGGATGACATATGTCAATCAGTAGGATTTTGAATGGCTTCCCAAAAGCTTGAAAACGCTATTTTACATTTTTAAAAAGGTACCTTTTTCGCACTTTTAACAACATCACTTCCAACTGCAAAAAAGGTACCTTTTTCGCACTTTTGAGAGCATCGCTTCCAACTGTAAAAAAGGTACCTTTTTGTGCCTTTGATGAGATCGCTTGAAAGCGACAAAAAGGTACCTTTTTCGCGCTTTCAATCAGCGTTTGGTAAAGTGAGAAATGGATGAAAAGTGGACAATAT
Organism: Porites lutea; assembly: GCF_958299795.1. NCBI lineage: Eukaryota > Metazoa > Cnidaria > Anthozoa > Scleractinia > Poritidae > Porites > Porites lutea. The sequence continues at coordinate 47,817,515 of NC_133204.1, read as the reverse complement.
TGACGTCAAAATATCATTCACTCGAAAGCTGAAAATACCTGACTTCTTTTTCAAAAAAAGGTACCTTTTCTGAACTTTTAGCCTAAATGACAAGTATAGACAAAAAAGGTAACAATTTTGCATTTTGTTCTACCAAAAATGAAAGCAGAAACTTAGTTTTTCTGCTGTTTTTAACTAGCAGAGTTGACCTTTTTGTAAAAAAGTAGAATTGCCGGAATCTTTCACTGATTTAGTATCTTAGTATATTTAGCATTTCTTGAACAACTGTTCCCATTTACTGTACCAGAATGTATGTAGATGTCACATACAGTAATTGAAAAAAAAACTACTTAAAATTTTCCCTTAGTACATAAAACACTTTTAAAATTCGGCTATAGAGTTGCAGCAAGTGCACTTTATGTGTACTGTAGTCTGAAAACAGTACAAGAACAGGCTCAGATCGGTACGAGCAGGGCAATAAAATTGTCATGTCACGGGTATTTTCATTTTCTAAATTTCGAACAAGTGGCCGTATTTAACGGGGTGAAATTATAACAGATTCTACTGTTTGGGATTTTAAATTGTGGCCGTTGGCAGTATTGACGGGTGACCAAATTAAAGGTTTTTTTTATAAGGAAATTTCATGGCTGTTTAGGCAGGCCGAAAAAAAGTGGCCGTACTAACAAGATGACTGTATTACCAAGGTGGCCGTAAGGCGGGGTTCCACTGTACAAGCAAATCTCAGATTACAAAGTCTCTACTACACTTGTAATGAGATACCAACTCGCTCGCATCACTGAATGTAAATTACCCTGTACCCTCGTAACGTGCTAATGTGAGCTCGAGACGCCTATGTTTGCCCTGGTTATTTAGCCCCCTGTTTCAGAATGAGAAGTATTATATTTGAAGCACGCTTGTTTTGGTTTATGGCTTATAGAAGGAAGAATATTACTTCAGTAACAATATTCCTTGTTCTGAATAACCCTATTTGGTTGTTTTTTGTGTTATGGCTACTCAACAAGTAGTCTGGATTGTCCTGTATGCATGTGATCAAAGTTGTCAATCTGCAGGCATATGACAGTGATGCCTAATGTTTGTGAGTTGGCAGGCAGATTTAAGGTGGAGCAGGATTAATACGACACATTTTTTGAGGAAACAACTGGCCAAAAAGCCACTCACCTTATAGAATTGCTGTAGAAACTGAGAGAACAGACCACTAGTATTGCAGAGAACATTGATCTACAGTGTTCAGTGAGCTGAAAAATGAAACGGGTCAATCATTGCCAAGCATGCCAATCCTTTCATAAAAGTCCTTTGTCTGATGTAACATGGTGTGGGACGAAAGACTGCATCGCTCGCTTGGCCAGTTTGCAGCCTAGAAAGCTCGCTCCACTCGCTTAGAACCTTTAAGGTCAATTTGTGGCAAGTCTAGGGTCCAAAGGCCAATTTTTTTTTAAAGGGAAACTGTAGGACCTGCACTGGAATTTCCAAAGGGGTCGGGGAGGAGATAGGGGGTTGAAACCAAATAACCCTCCAAAAAGGAGTATGGATACAAAACTTTCTTGTGAGAGAACTGATGGTTTTGTACAAATCAGAGACAGTTATATCTACGTTTGTGAAGAGAAATTTTTTAGAATAACATTATGCTATCTATACGGGGTATGTCCATGAACAAGGTATCTTTATGCTATAATTTCAGAGTTATTACTCTGATTGACTAGTCTTATTTTCCCTTCTAGAAATAACCAGAGACTTGATGACGTTCTTCAAGTCCTTTCTCAGAAAACTGCCAGTGTTTGGAAATATGCCACTCTATGTGGCTGGTGAGTCTTATGGTGGTAAAATGGCAAGTGCATTTGCTGCTGCTTTACATGAGGCAATTGTAAAGGAGGAAATCCAATGTCAGTTAGCTGGAGTAGCACTTGGTGACTCCTTGATATCGTTTCCTGATACGGTACTGTCTTATGGACCATATCTCTTCTCCCTTTCTCTCTTGGACAACAAAGATTTCCATCAAGTCCAGCAGATAGCTACAGAAACAGCCATGGCTGTGTATAAAGGTGAATATGACAAAGCCATGCATCTTAGTGGCCTACAAAACTGCCTTATTACCAAATTCACTGACAATGTTGATGTTTATAATGTCCTTCATCATAATGTACCTGATGATGCCGCAATGTTGACAAGTAAGTACAAGAAATCTTCAAGGTTGTTGTCTTATAAAGTGTTAGCAGAGTACGTAGCAAGGACCAAAAGTGATACTCTTTATCAGCTCATGAATGGACCAATCAGAAAAAAGCTTGGGATAATACCAGATGATGTCACATGGAGTGGGCAGTCAGATATGGTTTATAGCAGTCAAGAGGATGATATCCCATCATCTGTTTTAAAAGATGTGAGCAAGCTCATTCAAGTGGGTGCAAAAGTGGTTGTTTATCAGGGTCAGCTTGACATGATCTGCGGTACACTCGGTGCAGAGTCTTGGATTAAGAAACTCAAATGGGATGGCCTATCTGAGTTTTTAAACTCCTCCAGAATACCTTTGTATGCACCATCAAAACTGGCCAAGAAACAAACTGGTGCATTTTTAAAGGCTCATGAGAACTTTTACTTGTATTACATTCTTGACGCTGGCCATATGGTCCCTATTGATGCTCCAGAAATGGCATTAGAAATGCTAAAAAAGATTCTTTATCAGTAGAAAGTGTTTATTATTATTATTATTATTATTATTATTATTATTATTATTATTATTATTATTATTATTATTATTATTATTATTATTATGTCTTTATTACCTAGTGTAGTTTTAGTTCTATTAAAAATAGTGAAGTGTTAATATAGTTTCAGAGGTAGAAACCGGTTACTTTGATAACCTTTAAAAAATATCTCTTTTAATTAGGGATATCTTACAACACTTTTTTCATAAGTGCTGTCAATGTTGAATATAAAATGTACTTGCACGTGTATGACTATAATGATAGAAATAGAATAGGAAAAATCTCTAGTCCTACCGAGTGCTGTAGCTTAGTAAACATAATTTATTAATGGCAACACTTCTTGAATAAAATCTTTTATTTTTTGCTCTAAATGTAGCAACTCTCTCTTCATTTTTAATAATTATTCTGGTTTGGTGTTCCATAATAGAGGTGCTGTAATGGAAAATGCACGTCGTCCATATGTATGTCTGCAGTCGAACCTCGATTAAGCGTCCACCCTCGTTGTACCGTCAAGGGGCCGCTTAATGAAGGTTGGCCGCTCAATAGAGGTTCGTCAAAAATTAGCATCATCTTTAACAGAAGCATCACTTTATTATGAAACAAACGCCAAACGGGAGAAGCATTACTAGTCCACAATCGGTCGTCGGCTTTTATCTCGGACTGTATTTTCCTTCATCATCATTATACTTACAATAAACCCAAAGTAAGTGTAACCTGAGATCAGGCCCAATTTTAGCAGTTCTCTTACGTGCTCCCGCTAAAATTGCCCGCCGGAATGTTATTTACAAAACGAAACGAAAATGAAAGCGCTTGATGGCTGCTTTATAGAGGTGGGTCGGCCAAATGGTGTCCGCTTAATGGACGTTCAAATTGTCCGATGAAGATCGTTTATTTGATACAAGAAAAACTTTTAAAAATTAACCCTTGGTTCCACAGGTCACCAGAGCAGGCTCTTTAATAATCCTGTTATATAGTCAGAACTGCGTACGGCTCCTATTATCGTTTTGAGCTTCGATATTCTGAATTCTTTGCAACTTACTGTATGTGAATTGGAAAGTTCCGGAAATCCTCTATGAATAATCTAGAAACGTAACCTTTATTCAAGCCATAGAAATTTCTGGGCAATGTTTAGTTCTTCAAACAGGTATGTTACGGAAAACAGTCGTTGGTTACCCTTTGTGCTGTGCGTCATATTTAGCTTGTCTTTAGTTGGACGGATTACATTGTGACTGCTACTTGGCAACAAGAAAGCCGCAAAACCGCAAGCGAAATGGCTGTTTTCTATACAGGCTATGTTACTCTCCCCCGCGTAGCTCTTAGTCTTGCTAAACAAAGAAAAAAACGGCGAGAAACCAAGTGGGGTATTAAATTTTATCCATTTTTTTCTGGGACTAAGTATTTGCACAATTAGCGTAAAAAATTTATTGCGCGGTGTTTTCTAGTAGCATAAATTTTTGCGCGAACTTAACAAGGTTTAAGCTTCCTTGAAAAAAGTGGGCTTACAACAGTAAAAGCTCTGAATAGGGGAAAAACCCAAAGTTTACTAGTTTTGGTAATCCAATATAAAACTAAAGAAAAATGTCAAGAAAGTAAAACACTCTCGCGTTCCCTAAAAACTGCGGGACTTTTTATTTCTTGTTCGATCTTACTTCTGAATTGGAATCTGCGACAGTCGGGTTTCTCCTTTCCTAATACATTTGAGAACAACTAAAATAGCAGACGCAAAACTCATTTTGCTGAAAACACGTAAAATTAATTTGAGCTGTCTGAATAAAATTGTGTCACCGTGTTGCATTAACTTCTAACGGACAATTGGGTAAATGTCGTTAATAATTAAGTAGTTGTGGGCCATTGCCAGTTCAGTCAAGCACCTGTCGTTAGCAACATTGAACGAGCTAAAGCGGATGGCGCAAGCGTTTGACCACCACCACAGAAAGATGCACTTTCTCCTAACTCTGTTTTCGGTTGTTTCTATTTGCAAGGTAAGACCTTTTTTACTTTCTGTTCATTGCTGCGTTGACAAGTATCGGCGATCTCAGTTTTGACTGACCGAAATCGGTATTTAGCAAACTTGTTTAAACTGACAAAACGGAAAATGGGTTGAATACAGCCGTGAAATATCGTAGTTCGCAAATGCTATGTAAAGATTAACATCATCTAAAAGAAAAATGTAAGCTGTATTCTGACGTACAAACGTCTTTAGAAACGTGCTTCAACTTGCAGTTTATCTGGAGCATAAAAAGTCACGTGAAAAGTTAGGATTATATGCAGGAGCCGCTGGTGTGGTTAAACTAATATTAATGCCGGTAATCTGAAATTATTCAGTTTTAGTCTTTTTCAGCAGTTGAGTTAACATTGTAAATACAGTGACCATCATGTATTGCTACGATTAAAATTTTCCCATTTTTATGAAATGTTTTTCAGCAAATTGGTAATCTTAGAAAGAATTAACATATCAACAACGGTATTCCAAGGATTAAATAAATACTGAACTTTTATCCAAAGCTCACCGACGCAACAAGCAAATTTTATTTTCGTAAGCTTGCCTCTTTTTTTTGTCCTATATCTCTTCCTTTCTTGAGTTTTGAGGACTTTGTTCGTGAAGTTAAAAATTTGAAAGACAGTTGCTGTGTTTTCTGCATGGTTCGGATCAATTTTCGTATCTAAATTATTCATTGTCAGTAAAAGCAACTTACAGCATCAGTTAAAAAGCCTCAACGTGAAGTTTGTTCACTACGCGTGCAGACTACGTAATTATCTAGTAGGTATGTTTTCGTAATTGATCGTCGAATTGTTATATTCAGATCCAGGTTAAGCGTCATCGACATCCATCTATCAGGATTTTCTTTACCGAATTTTCTTTCACGACATCTACTTACTACTAGATACGAATTATGTCTCTGGTTGGAAACACCCCTCTGTAACAAAACCCAGTGAAGACGTTCCAGTGGCTTAATTCAGTCTACCCAGCTTCCCAGCTAGTTAAGACCCGGCGAATAGTTTGTTTCTACTCGCCTGGTGTATGTTTTGCTTCCCCGGTCACTTTCTATCACAATGATGACTTCTACAAGACCAGTGTATTTCGTTGTTCAGAGGGAACAGTTAATCAATCTCGAGTAAAAAAGTGTAAATCGTTTACTAGTTCTTCTAGCCACAGCACTAGTATGTAAAACGTGTTCAAAGTTTTCATGCCGGTAAAGATTAAGGCCTGCCACTCCTTTCCTTTTTTATGGGAGATACACAACTGAGAAAAAGCCAGTGGAAAATAAACCAACCCAGAGACGTTTTCGTCAATTGAGAACCCAGTGAAGATATAGATTTCACGGGGGCTGTTGCAGAGGGGTGTTTATAGACAAACAGATAGTAAGAGACACCGGCTTCTAGGAGAGTTGTAAACTTTCCTTCCTTAAAAACCAAAGACTATCTCATCAACGCCTGACAACCCAATACAATTAACTGCACGGCCAGTTGAAAACAAAGTTGGGTCAATAGTTTAGAGGTGCAGGGAAACAGTTTTCTGGACACTTGGACTAAATAATATAATACCGGTAATATTTTCTTTACTGTACATCGCTGTGAAAATGCTAAAAAATTTCCAGCAGGCGATTAAAACGAGGTGTCTACAATATTTGCATTTGATAAAAACGGTCAAACTAAGGCCGACTGGTCTTTAAAACTTATCAGCTAGAAGACGCAGTAAGCGGAAAGTGGAATAAACTGAACAGATTAAAATATTGCAAAAATTACTCGAGTTTTGTTCGAAACATAATTATTCACTTTTAGTCTCACACGCACGTCTTAACCAAATTAAATTAAAGTTAACTCGAGGTAATAAAAAAATGAATCGAGGAGAAGCTGATACTATGCTGTAAATTCAAAAGACCGGACCTTTTGGTGAGTGAGATGCCTTTTTCGGCTATACCTAATTAGTGCCAAAATAGTCGAATTTATAATAACCGGCAAATAATTGCACCCACTGGTTGAAGTGAATCCCTGAGAAAGTAGCCTACGAAGACAGCCGTCACCCATCGCTCCTCGCTCCTCGCAGCAAGGGACGTTTTGAGAAACTTTTCAGCTGCGAGGAGCGAGGAGAGATGGCTGTATTTGTAGGCTATTGATCTGAGAAGGCTGAATTTCTCCATAAATTAGGTTTGACAATCTCCCGGCTCCAGTCGCGACCATAGCTGTTTGTAACCACGCACGTTTCGCACGACAAGCTAAGTCCTCATCCACTCGTATTCGGGATTATTATTATTTTTTTTAAAATGGACACTTTTCTTTTTTCTATTTTTCTTCAAAAAAAGGACGTATAGATGTACACATAGCCTTGTCAAGTCATTCTTGCCCATGAACACGAAAACCCTAAAATGAATATAGCCGAATACGATAGCTTCCTTTACGTATAGAGCGTGCGCTGTAAGATGTATGACATCTGATATTCGAAGATCCGTTTTCGGCCCTCCACATGAAAACGAAAATCCGGCGTTTTCATAAATCTCCACTCTGGAACCCGTTTTCAAAGTCCTGCACCCGAAAACACTGTGACATGTGCATGGAGGGCTAAATGGAGAAAAAAATATTCTTTTTTGAAAACACATGAGAACGTGTCAAGGAACATAAAGGCGGGAAGTATTCCTTTAATTCATTGCGTCACTCCTGAAAGACAATGGTTTTGAATTGATGTACATCACTGTAGAATTCGAAGCGGTAATTTGCATGCAATTGACTCATTTCAAGGCGATCGTTAAAAAAAATTAATTTATTTCTCAAGCGTAATCGTCTCTCCTTCTGAGGCCCCAGTTCATATGGAGAAAATTAATTGTCCGGGTAGAAGAGTCATCCCCTAGCCTGCGTAGCTGCCGTTTTTTTTTTGTTTTTGTTTTTTTTATTTTTTGCTTATTTTTTTCATTTGCGTTCGTAAAGGAAGAGATTCATCCGCGTGAATGAAGGTGAACCGAAGATAAAAAAAGAACACGATGGGGGTGGCTTTCTCCCCTCGCTCCCTCCCCCATCGTTTTCTGTTTTAACCACGGTTCAACTTTTGCGCGGCTATAACTCTTACTTTGCGAACCACAAAATAAAAAACACACCAAAAAAACCGACAGCTACCCTGGGCGTTACAAACGTGGCGAACTATTTATATAAGAAACAAAAAGTTGGCTCGGCTTGAAGGGTGATCATGACCCGCCTAGAAGAACCCGCCTAGCCAGGTGAGCTGAAATGACTCTCCAGCGGGGAGGTGACCCTTCTACACCAGTCGGGTCGTTAGTTTGAAAATTAAAAGTATAGGTTTCACATTGGTCTGGAGAGAATTTCACCGATCAGCGCTTGCCAAATTAAGTACACCGGATTGTGATTCTTTAAGAAAGCTATTTCTTTAGTCATCGCTTGCATTTCGGTTCAGTTGTATCTCACTTTACATTTTTCTTCTTTCTCCAGGCCTCAGAATTCAGGTTTGGCCTTGAAAGGTCGACAGATTGGCAGTTCACGGGGCGCAAAGTTCAGTTCAGTCTCACAATAGACATCCCTGAGTCCACCCCCTTTAGAGCCAAAATCAAACTTCCCTCCTTTGGCGGCCCAATAATGCGACTCACAGAGGCTAAATACTCTTCAGTCAGCGAACACCTCACCTCTAGCGTCAACACAACCACAATGACGTCCTCAGCAAACGACGGTCTGAACGACATAGCGTTCTTTGAACTCGGGAACATAACGCGGAGCCCATCTGTGAACAATACTGAAATCAAGATCGATTTTGAGGTGCAGCTATTGAATCATGCCAATATTACTAATGGAGGTGCGCAGTGGGTGAGCGTGGGTGCAGAGTACATCAATCAATCCGTATGGGCAGCACAGATGGCGATCAAGACCATCAACACAGCAGTCAGCAGACCAGATTTGAAGGTTTCACTCTGGCCTGACAATGACGGTTATAACATACTATTGGGGTATGGTATTCTCATTCGGATTGTTAACTCCCATTCACTAAATTTGATTCGAAGGAATTTTGCCTGAAAATCCTGGAAACAAACTAGCCCTGAAATCTGTATTGTGGGGCCGGAGTAGCAATTGTTACTGACCAGATCGAAGTATACTCTTCAATTCCTTAATTGAAAGTTATCTCGAGTGAAATGATAGTATTATAGGTTTCTCGTGTTCTTATATCTATGTACCTGCAGAAATTGTATTTCTATTTACACGGGGATACTAGTCTTCACTTGATATTCATAAATTTTCTTCGACTCCTTTACATACCGTTCTGTAAAACGACACGTCATCTTGTCTCTCGTGAAAAGTAAAGATCCCTAGGGGGTACTATGGAGTACTTACCATTTACGTGGGGAATCTGGAAATTCTTGTTGGAAAATCAAACGTTTCGCTCCTTTTGGGAAGCTCTAGAAAACATGGGTTTTGATTTGAGAAGATGCAGTTTTTCTACTCTTTTTAGTCTGTTGAGCTGATTTTGGTATTATTTTAGCGGGTCCTTCTCCCATCAAGTCAAATTTTATAGTTTTATGTTTATGGACATGATTTCCACCCGGATGGTTTGAGTAAATGGTAACCACTTTAGAACACATTTAAAATTGATAACTAATTGTGTTGACAGTATATAAGATCGTGAATGGACTTACAGTACGGACACTCAAACCGGGACACTTGCAAGAAGATTGGCCAATCACAACGTTAGCTGAAAACAAAAGAGTCTTTTGTTTTTTTAATTTTTTGCAAACAGATCAATAACATTTGATCGCTCTTTCTTGAGAGAGCTGGCAAGGCAAAACGGTTTTAAAGTTTTCAACGGTTGCATAGTTGAACCTTGAATTTTATTTTTCCGTTTGCAAAAAAAGAAAAAAAGAAAACTTAACAATCTTGTGTTTTCAGAAAACGTAGCCTGCGTAGTAGGCGCTTGGAAGTAGTGGGCGAAAGAGAGAACGGGCGCGCGCGAGGTAGACACGCAAAGGCGTGTCTCCTTCTCGTGCGCCCGTTTATTCTTGTGCCCACTACTTCCAAGCGCCTGCTACGCAGGCTACAGAAAACGTTGTGATTGGACAATCTTCTTCCAGTTGTCCCAGTTTGAGTGTCCGCACCTAAAAAGACCGACCTCATTTGGAATGGAAAACGAGATTTCAAGTAATTTGATTTACTAATCATGACGTATAATCTGATTTCGTTTCTACTTTTAACATATATAAACTGATTATTATTGTTATTGTTTTCTAAAAAAGGGGACAAACAAAATTCCGCCTGACACTGACTCATTCGAGCGTGACAACTGAAGAGATAGAAAGTGGGATTATTGAATGGCCTCTGCCCCCTGTCTTGATACTAAACAGTTGGAAAACAAAAGGACAATCCATTAACATCACTGAAGTGCTCAACAGTACCACGATGGTGATTTTCAAGGTTATAAAGAGATAAAGTTGTTGATTCTGCGTTATATTGACACATCAAATTATGGATAAATACGGCATTTTATTGGCCCCATGTTAGGGAATCCAACACAGCCTTGGATTCTGGATTCCACTCCGTAAATTCCGGATTCCAGGCACTGGATTCCAGGCACTGGATTCCAGTCAGTGGAACTTGGATTCTGGTTTCCAGTTTGTGGGATTCCGGATTCCTTGAGCTGTATTCTGGATTCCAAAGCCCAGGATTTCGGACTCCATAAGCAAAATATTTCCGGATTCCGGAATCCGAATTCCTTTACATGGAGCGACCAGTACTATAAACGTACTTGCTGATTCCAGGTTTTGACTCATTTCAACGCTGTTATTCCAAACGTTTTACGCGCTCAGAGAAAAGCTGTGCCTCCCTGCTTAGCGCTATATAATTGTTTCGTTTTTATCACCTTAAACTATGAATTGAAAAGTATTTAGGTCCTGCCTTGCTTTCTAGAATTTTTCTTTATTACTACATGCTTAATTGATACAACTGGAATTTTTGCTTTGTTTTTGAAAAATTTCTTGGCTTCCGTGACTTTAGACCTGAACGTTTAAGTCACGTTGATTCCCCGGGACGAAGAATTTGTTGACGAGGTCTAACACTTATGACGCACATGTATTTTTTTCTTGTTACGTTACCTTTTCAGTTTGGACCTATGAAGTTTTGGGAGACGATTGACCTTGAAGTAACGTTCGACATTGATTTGCACAAGAGAAGAGCCGATGGCAAAGTACATGATTTAACCACTCATGTAAACGTCAAGTACAATGGGTCAGTGGGAACATGCAGCTCGTTCTCAGGATCTCGCGAGTTTACTAACGACGGGCCAGCCACAGTTTCTGTCAAGTATTATGTCCCACGTAAGTTTGAAACGAGCTGCCAGTAAAGCCTCAATCCTTAATGGGGTATTTGCTATTCGCTTTTACCAAGACTCAACTCGAGGGATAATAGACAGGGTAGTGTAATTGGATATCAAAATTAAAACAGTAAACTAATCCTTACGGCAGCAAGAGTGATGGAAAAAAAATAGAAAGAAAACAAATATAAAGAGGTGAATTTGATATCAGTACCCGTTATTGTAGGAAAATACCGCTGGGCAAGCTGCCTAATAATTAACTCGAATGAAGGGTTCCTTATAAGGAAATTAATGCGAAAGACTAAACCAAAGGCAAATAATTCCAGATGAAGACAATTAAAACTTTAATTCCACAATTCGAAAAAAGTACTTTTGCACCTTGCCAAATAGTGACTCAAAGTATTTTAAAAAACTTCCTTAAATGTAAACTATGAAATGAAAGTGTTAGACAATTACTCTCAGTTCTTAGCTATGCCATTGATGTTTCCTTTTTTGCTATTTTGTAGTAGGGTCATGTGACCAGGCCCTTGGTATGACGGATGGGAGCATTGCTGATTCCCAGATCACTGCTTCCTCATATGCTATGGGCGGGGAACCACATGAGGGAAGACTGAATGGCAACAAAACTTGGATACCTTATGGCCAGCTTGCGTAAGTCATATGTTGGTTTGTAGACCCTGAAGTGCGCTTTTGATTATTCGAAGTGAAGTTTAGCAGTAAGACTTCATTGATTGTACAAATGATTGGAAGCTAGGGCAGACTGAAAACGGAGCTGAGAGGGTGGGGAAGGCGGGTAGGAGTTGATAAAACGAACGAACGAACAAGCGAACAGACGAACTGGGGAACATAGTAAGATGGTAAGAAAAATATGGACCTGGAATGAAACGCTGGGGGAAGAAATGTAGATTCATTGTAGGATAGATCGATAAGTAAGTTCGAATAATGGTACTCGGAGATTTAGAATTTTACCTGATTAATCATTAGTGATTTTGAATTTTTTTTTCCTACAGGCAGGCAAAAGACCAGTACCTTGAGGTTAATTTTACTTGCAAAGTCAAGATTAATAGGCTTGTCACAAAGGGTCATGGAGAAAACTACGTCAAGAGTTTTTTCCTGTTTTACAGCAAAGATGGCCGTATTTTTAAACCTTACAAGCTGGGCAGCAAAAACATGGTGAGCGAACTTCCCTGGGATGACCTTTTGAATAATAAAATTCTAATAACCCAGTTTGAAAATATTTGTCCCGCCGAAGTGGATAGGGTGGTGGCTTTAACTTCTTACACACACATCGCTACCGTGCGATTCCATGAGTGGACACAGTTTGTTTAAAGAAACCCCTCCGCTGAAAGTAAATCATGTAATTATCTGCCTTTTAGTTGTCCACTGAAACAGATGCTGAAATATTTTTTTTGCAATGCTCGTCTCAGTAAATGCGTAGACATTGTTTTCTCGGTGAGTATACTAGGAGGAGAAATACTTTGCAACTGAATTTTGTTGTTGCATGCTGCTTGATCATGACACTAGAATTTTGTAAGGAAACATCGTTAGGCAAATTAAAGCAAAACAAAGTCAAACCTCTCAACATCTGAAGGCGTTTATCCCTGAACTATCCCACTATCCCATTAAGTATGTTTTAAAAGATGCAGGTCTTAGTTAGAGGAGGAACTTTTAAGTTAACGAGAAAATAAACACGTGCCTTTTGCAAATACCATCTTTGCATGCTGGCCTTCAGCGCTAACTGTCGGCAATCTACACCTGTATAGAGTTAATTAAAACTTTCTTCATGCATGCACCTTTTGAACACTCAGGTTTTTATTTTTGTACTAATTGTTGCTGCTGCTTGTTTACTTTAGGTTTTTCCCGCCAACACCAATGGTAACAATCCAGCGGTCATTATCCTACCGGTGCCTGTAGAAGCAGTGGCTGTCCGCGTTAGCCCTAATGACTGGGAAAACAGCATTGCCCTTAAACTGGAGTTTTACGGATGCGTACTGGATTGCTCTTTTACTCCAGGTAAGGAGAATGTTTCTGTTCCCTTGTCGTGTCACTACCCACATTTACTTATTATTATTATTATTATTATTATTATTATTATTGTTGTTATTATTACTATTATTACTTCTATTATTGTGTCAAACAAAATTCTCTGATTTGATTAGTTCGTAGCCCTTATCTATAGCTTAATTTTGCTGATGCAGTGCCAGCTGAGTACTGTCCAATTTGACCTGTCCTGATAGAAGCTGCTTGTACTCAGACATGTCAAATCGGAAAGTTGAACAGCCAGTAAGGCTAATGTTTAACTAATTAGTCCATGCTAACCAACCAAAACCAGGAAAACATTAGTAAGCAAGTTTTTCAGTTCAGTTTGACACATTTATGTTTTTACAGAATGTATTATGAATAGAAAATGTCGTTGGAGTTCCATATTCCGAGAAGTTGTAAGGCATTGTTTTGGCTTTAGAAGCTGTAAGCTGATATACTTGGAAAATTGTACTTTCATATTAACAGTATTAAAATCTCAAGATTCTAGCACTTTGTTATTGACACAAACAATTTTTAATAGGACTTCGTGTCATACATTTCAGGGAAATCAAATTCGTAATTTCAATTCGTACACGCGCTACAAATAGTAGCAAACGACTGGAAATACAAATAGTTCAATACTTTCAAACCTTCCAGCGACCTGCATGCAAAACGCCAAGGTTCTGCAGTCGCTGATGGAAGTGGTCGATTACGAGAGGTTCCAGCTTTATTGCTTTGGCAGCTAAAAACGCAGTTTGGAAATTTGGATTAGCTAGATAGGTGGTCGCGCAGCCAGGGGTAGTTCGACTGTAATATATTTAGTTTAAAAGAATAATAATTTCCAAGAAGTTGTAATTTTATTCATGCAGGACCGTTGAAGTTTACCAGTCGTGGATATCTATTGAACAAACGCAACGACACTATGTACGCTTGCAGCCTTTCTCTGGAGAGGTAAGTGACTTAGAAAGGAACTTCTCCTCGCCATTAACTCGAAGTAGGTTTCGAGTTTTTAAACAGTGAAGTTTTCACTCACGTGGCCAGAATCTATGCAAATTTATTGGAACAAAGCGTTTACATAAGAAAAGAGTTCCACTCCCACGGGACCGGTTTGGGACACAAACATGGCCGCCGTTTCATTGTTTTGGGACACAAATATGGCCGCCATGACGTCATGTGAAAACACACAGTTACACAAAGTACAAGTCTATTATTTCCGTGTGGCAGTGCAGCCAAGAGGTCAGTGCTATCTGGGGAACTGCTTGATGAGTATAGAAACTAACTTAACAGAAATAAAGACGCTTTATGATTAGCCTGCGCCATAGACGAAACTGAACTCAGGCTAACTCGGGTCCGTCTGCGAAACAGCCATAATTGGCCTGTTAAAAAAGAGATTGTCGATTTGCCAATCAGTTTGAAAAGAAATTCGAAAGGCATTTCCCATAATTCGTCGGATTCGCGTTGGGGCCCAGAACAAGGATTTCGGCGCTGCTCAGTCGCAGACGTTACTAACTGGGGTTAAATTACGTATGCGACGCAGGCGCTTAATGACTCGATCATTTTTTAAACAATTTTCTTGTTTTTACCATGTTTCTTTATAGCTGCAAAAGGGGATCTTCTACCTGTTTCTTCAGCATTGACAGAGGTGCCTCATGGACAGGTAGGAGTCTTAAAAGACTGCAGGCTTCGTTGTTATGCTCTCTAAACGCATGTTAATAATTTCTTTTATATTCCCTTTTCTGCAACCTAAGTTATGCCCTACCGACCACCTAAAACTTTCTCAGTCAAATCTGGTTTTATCCTGACCGAGTTGAAAAGTAAACCCCATAAGTAGAACGAATAAGTTCTTTCCAAACTCCTACGCACACAAAATACTCCGAAAATTCGAGTGAGATCTATCAGTGTCTTCCGACTCGTCTTATGATCGAGGCTTAGTTTCCAGCCTTGGGTGTCTCGATGCCCTTGCTGTACGTACTCCCCACTCTACTTGTAGTAGTAGTAGCAGCCGTCAGTTTTATTTCTCTCTGTAGGTTATACATGTTTATAGAAACAGATAATTCATTGATTAAGAACTAACTAAAGAGAAAAAGGATAAAAATAGTGAAACTAATACGTTGCCCTAGTAGATGGAAAAATATAATTTTTTTTTAAATTTTTTTTTAACGGAGTTAAAATGCTGGCGGCCATCTTGCTGCCGCGCTGCCCCTTTATGACCCTGTCGGTTACTAATGTACTGCCCCAACCCAGATTTTCGTGGTCATAAAGAAGCATTTAAGAATAAACCGCGTCAGGATTACCTCAGTTGGTAGAGCACATGACTGCAGAGCGCAGAATCACAGGTTCGATTCCCGGGGTCGGAACAATACTCAGGGTCTTAATATATCTGCAGAGAAATGAAAGTACTTCCTTTTCCAAACGGCCAGGCCTTGGCGTGACTCGGATGACCACGTTAAATGGCGGTCCCGTCTATAGCACGAGATTGAAAAACGGTGTCTTCTATAAGCACTTTCATGCTAATTACATTGACTCTCAAATATATTAATGCAACTGCTCGTTACCACGCTTTCTAACTGGTTTAGTTGTGACTCCGAAAATTTACTTTTCACGAGAGCTATAAAGCCGTTCAATTCATTTAACGTCTAGTAGGCTTCCACTTTGAGAGGTTAACCGTATCACCCAGAAAATGGCCAATGAAGAAAGCAAATTATTACCCGTCAATAGTTCTGTAAAAGAGATACTATTTGAATGGAAACAGATGGAGAGGTGAAGATGACAATCATGTCACCAGATCTCAGTTTAAATGGTTAAACATAAAAGAAATTAATTTATTCTGTTGTAAAATTCCTAGATTGTTCGCAGTCCCCTATTTTTCCGTAAGATCGTCGAGAATCGAGATCGAAGGTTTTGCGTTACTGGTGGCCATCTTGGATGATTATCAAATTAGATGTAAGCCCCGACGCCCGCCCTCTCGGTACATAATACCAAGATGGCCCCCGTACCGGTATTATACAGGAGCGGATCCAGAAAATTCAGAAAAAGGGTGACCTGGACACTTGACCACTTGCCATCTGGATACTTGTTATTTATCTGGGAATTCTATAAAAATAAAACAAAACTTCAAAGAAAAAGGGGTGGCCGCGACCCCCTCGGCCCACGCCTAAATTAGCCCTTGTTATAAAGCGCTCGATCCTGACGATCTTACGAAAAATTAGGTCACTGCAAACAGTCTATAAAATACTGGGACAACTTATGCTGATTTTATTTTATACAATCCCAATCACTTTTCCCTCCTTTTTTCACAGCAATGCATCATAGCGTACTTTCGCTCCTCGGATATGATGTTGCGGTTGGCAACTGGTACGGCGTTAGCAAGGATGGGAACGCGATCGTGAAAAGTTCTTCTCATTCCACCAAGTTCATAGGTGCCGCATTGAGTGAGTGGAATGCCGCGAAAGTAAAGTCGACCACAATTCTTGCTGACATGATTGAAAATCACTTGGCTATCACCAATAGCACCCTGAATCCACATATTGAGCATGATTCCGATGCAAACACCAAGTGGGGAGGTCAGTATATTAATGCCCGGTGCTTCAACTGAATCAGAGAGAATTATTTCCCTGGTATTACTAAGTCTCTGACAACTGCTATTTGGTCAACGCTGAGTCCTCTTTTCTCGATTTGGTAAGCTATTCCCTGAATATTACTAAAATGACTCCACCTCCTTTTTTTTAATTCCAGTGTCTGCTAAGGGCATTCACGTTCAAGAGTCATCAATCTGGAAGTTGAAGGCGGTTTGGATGTGCTCTGGTCCGTATTAAAACGGCTCATTTACCTTTCTGTAACAAGGAACACGTACCTTACTCAAAAGTTACTGTTGAAAGTGAATATATGTTAACACGTAATGAACCATAGCATACAGCCCACCAAAGACGTACGCTTTCCAGTGTAGGGTGCTTTCGATTGACCATATATCAGAAATAGGAATACAGAGTTAGACTAATCCGGAATACCGGTTCGTTTGGCTTTTCATTTCAAATTCGGAATCAGTAAGTTGAATTTATTCCACACATTCTGCTGCAGGGAGCAGAATGACGGAATTTTCTTTGCGTCGCACTAAAAGATTGAATCACAAATAATTATAAACGGCAAAGAAAACCACTTGGTAGACTTCGTTGGTGAAAATGAACGATATTTAGAGCTTAGAAATACTAGACGTTCAGCAGAAAAAGGTAATTACTGGAGCAGAAAAGAAAATCTTTGGCATATTTCTTTAAGTATGGGAAACGTGAAAGCTTGCTTGTTCCGGAATTTTTCAGTTGGTACAAACCCTCTCGTGCGAACAGCTTTCTCGGGCTTCTTGAATATATTAACATTCAGCCAACTGTCTTTTCTTTTCTTTTCTGTTTTGTTTTTCACTTTCTTTTTTTTTTATAATAAGCTCAATCGAACGCACCCTTAATCATATTTGATCTTGTAAGTAGGTGATATTAGCTAAAAGGCAATAGACTATTTTATATAGCTGGGCGCTTAGTGCCCCAGCCTTTGAGTGAAAGCGAGATTGGAACTGACCTTGTTTTGATACGAACCCTCCCTGTTTTAAAACTTGTTTACTGCAAACTCCTCTAGATTAGAATAAAAGCCCAACCTCGCTTTTGTCATAGTATTCGTTTAGTTTTGGTGTTTTAAATCAACACACGCTGTTCCTTATCGGTGTTGCAGTGCGACCTTTAGGATTAACGCGCACGCATTTTCAGGGACCCATGGGGAGTAAGCCAGGAGGTTAGCAAAAAAATAGGCGCAATTTTTAAAAGACTGCCGTCATGTTTTTTCTCTCGCCTCTAACCGAACGACTGCCCCACGGTTGATAGGATCTGGTATCTGGTCATAACTTTGTCAAAACTAATTAACTCTAAGAGGTAAATTCTAAAGGAATATAAAAGAAAGGGGACGCAATATCAGAACTTGGAGAAGTTAGGCTAATCTTTTGGTGGCTTTATTTATCATTTTTCTAACATAATCGTACTTTCACGCGGTAAGGGCTTAATTCTTTGATTTTTATTAATCTTAGTAGTAGTAAAAAGAAAAACAAAACAAAACGAAACAAAACAAAACCAAGAGTAAACTTTGCTACTCAGTTATTATTGGCGTAGTATTAATTTTAACAGTGCAGTTTTTTGACCAAGGATTTTGTCGCTTAGTTCTTAAGCTGTTGACAATCAGAAGTGGCCATAATTCTCTTTTGGAAGTAAAAGAGTAATTACATGGCGTGATGATCAAAACGTTCTTTTAGAAGAAAATTCAGTGTTTATTTAATCTTTTCTTAACTTATGTTTCAGGCGCTGGTGAGTGATTCCCAGTCATTATGAAGTTGTTAGAACGATATTAAAAAGTGCTCCCTAAATTCACTGCTCTCCGTATTCATTTTATTTTTTCACCTTTTCTCTATGGGATATCTGGCTGTTTAAGCTCTATTTACCTAGAGTAATACAACGGTGACTTCCGCGCCATTTCTATATCGGAGAGAAGTATGTCGCGTCGATCTCAGTGGACATTTTTACCGATACGGCGGCCATATTGAATTAATTAGGTTTAAGGAGTATTATGGGATGCCCAGGGGGGCATGAGCAGGATCCGATATACTCGCTCAGTATTTACGCGTGCTTTTTGGGCCGATTTTTCTTTAAGTTCTCCTAGAAAATTTTTTTTATTATTTTTATTTACCAGCTTTTCTGGACACAGGCCTGCCCAGAGGGAATGTGCACGAACGACACTCAGGTCCCATGCAAGGTGCCATCCCTACCCAATCCCACAACCCGTTAAAGGTTGACCACACCAAAGGGGTCTACGACCCCTACTCTTTTCGAATAGTGATGTGGGTTCTTTTACGTCCCACAAGAACAAATCAGTGAAAGTGCTGTGAGACTGGACCTACGGTTTTTCGTTCTTATCCGAGAAGACTAGAAAGTCTAACCATTTGCAGATGTCATTAAAAAGGCAGCACTTTCTTCTCAGTTATTTAAAGACCGTGAGTGTTGGTCCGGCAGTTTGAACCCGCGACCTCCCGCTCGGCAGACCGGCGCTCTCCCAACTGAGCTAACCAGGCGGCGGTTAAAAAGATTGTAATGGGAAAAAGAAATCGTTGTGCCGTGTTTAATATGGATGTAATAATGATCGCCTTTTTCCCGAAAAATATACAGCGAAGTTCTCTTTTTGCCAGAAAAGCGCGCGTAAATACTGAGCGAGTGCCCCCCTGGGCATCCCATAACACTCCTTAAATCTAATAAATTCAATATGGCGGCCGTATCGGTAAAAAGGTCTACTAAAGTGAAGCGTCACATATTGGGCACTAGCTTCTGTGCCACATTTCGGTGCAGTGTGAACGTTCGGATCGTAGCGGACACCTAACCCTTTCGTCCGATCTCACCAGAACAATGTTCAATGTGTTTTCACTAGTTGAAGTATGAAATGTGAGGAAAATCTGTTATTTTAGCCTGTGAAAGATCATACAGGGCTAAAAGATGTATTAATGGGGTGTACCAAAGTCGAGAAAACGTTAAGTCCCCAGTTTTTCAAACGCTGGATAGCGGTATCCACCTCGAATAAATCACCATCCCGGCAGGGGATAAATATTACGGAAATCAATTACGCTATCCGCTGGATAGTGATTTATTCGGTGGATAGCGCTATCCAACGTTTGACGGCAACCGGGGCCTGGTTTTGTGATTTATTCATATTTAAAAGACAGTGCATTTACAGCAGTTTAAAGGGATGAACAGTTTTAAACTAGTTATGTTAAAGGGGTACAATTCGTGCAAGAAAATTATACGAAAGGGATACCTTTTCTGCCAAAAACGGTATTTTAAAATGTAAGGGGCCCGGTTGGACCTCGGCACGAAGCCTCCCGTTATAAAACTTATTTGAGTACCCACCGGGGACCTTTCACGGTCAGTGATGATGATTTAGTAATAAAGTGATCATTACTATAAGGTACTACGGTTATTCACCCCCTCTTTCTCTGTCGTTGTCTAATCAGGCTCACCTGAGGGCAACCACAAAATTCCCAACGAAACCGGACACCTTACCTGAAGGACATCATTCTAGAATTTGTTTCTCAGGCTCCTCGGTTTTAATTTGACTTTCTATAATTGAAAACGGACGTCCGGCGTTGACACTGCGCGCTTAAAGGTCGTTCCCCGAACGTTGTCCTCCCATGCAATTTTACCGAGTAATGCCATTTCATCTCCGGGTAGGTATCAACATTCACCTCTGCTCAGCTAGTGTTGATGATGTTACAACTGAAGGGTGTCCTCTTTCGGGAACGTCCTCGATATTGGTGGATGGAGTTGAGATGTCGCCAAAAGTGAGTAGTAAATAAAGTGGTGATTAATCATAAGACGGCTATCGGAGAAACTGTCTGAGAAAACTGAAGAAAGAGTTTGTCATATCTCAGTGTTCCTTGCTTCACTATAATAAGAAAGAGAAGTATGCATCCCCTTTTTGGAATTTTTTAAAATTAAAATGTTAATCTCAAGTAAGCGTCTTGTGACATTGCACGAGATAACTTTGTTATCAATCAATAGCTTCATGACTCAATTTAGGATAGTTTGAGAATGAATAGCAGAGTACAATAGCTATAAGCTACCCAGCCTATACTCTTTGAAACTGATGGTCCAGAGCTCTACCAATAAATCCACACAATATATTTTCTTGTAATATATTTAGGGAACTAAATTAAAAAAGCTTCACTTTGTCCTTTCAGCAAAGAGGATATAACGTAGTGGTGTTAAGCAGAGATGGACATTTTATAAGTTCCCAGGCATTTGACTCCTATATTTCCAGCACAGCAGATGATCAACTGGCAACATTTCTTACCGGCCTGCCCAATAACGTGATCGTGTTAGCAGCGATCCAGGATGAGGCATGGTGGGCCGGAGGCGCATCGGAGTCCAACAAACAGGCTGCTGACGCCCAGCTGACAAGCCTTGGAGCAACAAATCCTCGACCTTTGGGATATCGCGCCACGTGGGCTTTAGTTGGCTATAAGGGTTCTGATGATCAACCACATTGGAAA
This sequence comes from Porites lutea, assembly GCF_958299795.1. Classification (NCBI taxonomy): domain Eukaryota; kingdom Metazoa; phylum Cnidaria; class Anthozoa; order Scleractinia; family Poritidae; genus Porites; species Porites lutea. Next base: position 47,796,427 of record NC_133204.1, on the reverse strand, counting down.
CGATTTGCAGAAGCACTAAGAGGCCAAGGGCCAACAGAGATTTTCGTTACGATCCCTAATGGTTGTGCGTAAATTTCTCTTCGGTTGTATAATCACAGACATGTTTGAAAGCGTTTGAACCCCATTTACGACTTATAAAACTTCGGAAAACTTGATCTGCGACTAATCGTGATCCCTTGTGAATCTCTTTTAGCCTCAACCATACACTACCAGTCTGTTTCTCATGCAGTTTTACGAGCGGTTACCCTTGTTTTCCGTTCTTGAAATGTAATTGGGAATTCCATTAAATTCATTAAATTCTGTTTCTCATGCAGTTTTTGTGAGTGGGAATCCTTGTTATTTGAAAATTCATTTAATTACATGGCATCAAAGCCAAGACCATAATTCGAAGGTCTCCGTGATCAGCGTAGTACAGACTAGGTAGAATTCATTGACAAGTAGGATGAAATAATCACGTCAAGAGCCATTACAATCGGTTCCTGTTCACGTCTGAATGATATAATGTATAGGCTTTAATTCTTTAGAATAAAGAAGGCACTTGAAAATGACTGATTTCTGAAACCTGCATTTTAATATGTAGATGTTTTTTACTATATAGAAGTTGGTATATAGTGTGCTACACGTATTCGTAGTTTCAAATGACAAAAAAACGAACAAACAAACAATACAAGACGCCTATGCTGGGCATCTATTGGGCTGTTGCGGTGGTCTAATTTCTTCTGTGCTGAATGTATAGCAATTTTCCTGTACCGAAAAAAAAATTGCAGAGTCTGTAAACGTATTCTGGAAAAGGAATTAATGCTATAAACTTTCAAAATCACTTGTCTCGGCTTCCATGGAATTGTAAGATCAAGGTCAAAGAGCAGGACAGTTTTCATTAAGGCACCAAAAGCTGGCCAGTATTTGCGAATCAATGAACACTACCTAGGGCTGTTAAAAATAATCCTCCTCGCTAGCACTTTCGGTGCATTTCTTTAGTTTATCAAATAGCCGAACGTAGTGAATATATATCGTGGTTTGATGTACGTTTACATCGCTTTTGCTTTGCGGCCATATTTTTCGCTATTAAAAAGCTATTTTAAAGGCAAGCAGTTTTCAGATTTTACTCAATTTCATAAATTTTTACTTTTTGACATAAAGCTAGGTTTGAATGACAAATAACAGCAGAAATACGTGCTAGCTCAGGTAATTTAAGGGCTTGTTTACAAGAAGGGAGGGTTACCCTAGTGCTAGGGTTACCCTTGCTTGAGAGCTACATTTCTTTTTTTTTTACGCGACGTGATTTCAAGGCAGGCAGGGTTACCTTGGTTCTAAGGTAAAGGCCCTACTTGAGAGCTGGGGTTACCTTAGCGCTAGCTAAGACTTTCTAAAAGTCCTTTATATTTTTACCTGGATGGTTAATGCCATTTTAAAGGACTTTTCATACCTGCGATGAACAATAATGTAAACAAAATAATAAAACGAAATGGTTGAAATCAATATTCTGTTTAATTATTTTGTTTACTTGTCCATCTCTTTGAGGTCTGAGGATCCGTTTTGTAAAGTTGACCCGTGTGATATAAATTAAAGGTAACCCTATCTGTGAAATTTTGCTTGTAAACCGGACCAGTGCTAGTCCTATGCTGATGACACTCAGCTCTATGTGTCATTTAAATTTGGAAGTGATGATCTTCTCTTATCAGCTAAATCTAGCATTGAAATATGTGTACAGGAAATCAATAATTGGATGATTCTTAATGGTCTTAAGCTAAATGAGGAAAAACTGAGCTGCTTCTACTCAGTTCAGGATCTCGTCCCAGTCCTTCATTGGAATTTGTTCGTGTCGGGGGTTTCAAGTTTCAAGTTTATTAAGAAAAATTGAGAAAAATACAAAATATGATGTACCACTGCTCGCACTTAGCTATAGCTATTCGAGGCGAGCAGTGGCTTGACACTAAGTAGAATACTTACAATAACAATACAATTAAAATACTAAGTAGAATTAATTATTATCGTACAATACATTAAAATAAGCTGAATACTAAATACAAAGTGAATAGTTACAATTACAATACAATTACAATACAATTACAATACTAAATAGAATTAATTATTATCGCACAATACATTAAAATAAGCTGAATACTAAATACAAAGTGAATAATTACAATTACAATACTAAGTAAAATTAATTATAATCGTACAATACATTAAAATAAGGTGAATACTGAATACTGACTAGTATTAATAACATTTGGGAAAAAAACGAAGATTCTCAGGAGAAATAAGGCAGATTACATGGGAAGCTGGAAGAATATGTAGATAGAAAGCTAATAGAATGAACTGAGTTTAGTTTTCAAGACATATTCAAATCCAATAGATCAATATACTCATTCGCCTCCGAGAGTTTCTGAAGGAGCATATTGTGAATGTTGCGTTTAAATTTCACTTTAGGCATTTGACAAATTTCATTAGATAGGTTATTCGAGACTCTAACACCGTTTCTTGAAAAAGACATGTTTAGCTTGTCTAATCTAGAGTATTCGAGAAAGAAGTGCCTCTTGTTGATGATCTTGTGTTATGTGAATGAATATTATGTTGGTAATTAAATAAATTACTTATTTGAGGTAGCGATGTGTTATTTGAGACGTCATACATTAAGACGGCAACTGACTTGAAGTAAAGAAGATCTAGAGGTAGTAGACTGGATGAAATGAAGAAGGGTACTGCGTGAGCTTTATCATCACCAAAAAACATGAGGCGAAGGGCACGTTTCTGAAGACATAGAATTTTGTTTCTGTGGATTTTGTCTGCTCGGCCCCACGCTGTTATGCCATATAACAAGTAGGGTTGAATCAGCGATCTGTATATATGTTGTAAGGTATTAAGTGGTACGAAATGTCTTAGCCTAGCAATAATGCCAATCGATGTGCTTATTTTAGAGGCTATATGTAAAATATGATGTTTCCAAGAGAGGTTCTCATCAATAAGCACGCCTAGATATTTAACATAACTTTTACGTTCCAAAGATGTGTAAGAGTTGGTATGATGGTTGAATATTTTTAAATTAACTTCGTATTTGACATTTTTTTGTCTTGGTCGAAAAATAACGTCATTAGATTTTTTAATATTTAGAGATAATTTGTTCGCTATTAGCCAGTCGTAAAGCTTACAGAGCTCATCGTTTACCGTAGATTCCACGGATTTAAGGTTTTTAATCTGAATATAAAAGATTCGTATCGTCTTCGAATAGGTAAAACTTCATTCGGTTACAACTGTTACAAATATCATTTATATAAACAAGAAAGAGCAGAGGCCCTAGGACTGATCCTTGGGGAACCCCAGATAATACTGTCGCTTTCTTAGATATATTTGAGGGGCCAAATTCAGTTATTTGCTGGCAACTATTTAGGTAGGAAGTAAACCAGTCATTCACAATCCCGCGTATACCATAATGTTCAAGTTTCTTTAAAAGTATTGAGTGGTCGACTGTGTCAAAAGCTTTTTGTAAATCAATAAATATCCCGCAGGTGTACAGCTTTCTATCCATATTAGTTTGAATCTGATTGGTGATTTCCAAGATAGCATGTTCAGTGGACCGCTTTTCACGAAATCCATACTGTGAATCATAGAGAATACTGAACTTTTCAAGAAATGATTTCGAGCGAATGTACATCATTTTTTCAAAGATTCGGTTGAAGACTGAAAGTAGTGATATGGGTCTGTAGTTAGATGGGTCAGATTCGTCATTGGCTTTGTGGATTGGGATTACTTTAGCAAGCTTTAATTTAGTGGGATATATTCCATGTTCAACCGACTTGTTGATTAGTACAGATAGGGGGTGGCTAAGAATATGTCTAGCTGATCGCAAGACGCGAGTGGGGAAAGAATACAATCCATGAGTCTTGTTTAATGGCGTGTTCATAATTTCGGACTCAATTTCAGTTTGTGTTACTGGATTGAAAAAGAAAGAATCAGCATTACGTGATTTTGGAAGATAATCAAAAAATTCCTTCTGCGGGTTTGGCATTTTGGAAGCTAGGTTATGACCAATTGAGGAAAAATACTCATTCATAATGTCAGGAAGGTCAGAGGAATCGTATGAAATTTGATCAGATCCCAGGCGTTTAAGCGAGGTGATATGTTTGATAGCTTTACGTTTGCGACCTAAAAGATTGTTTATACCTTCCCAAGTCTTTTTAATGTTACTTAGGTTATCTTCGAAATAGTTGTGGAAAAAATTCCTTTTACTTATTCGTGTGAGCATCAGTATTTTGTTACGATAAATTTTGTAGGTTTTACTGTCACCAGCATAATAGAGTTAATTCTTGATCTTAATTGAACTTCTGATGCCTTTTGTTATCCAGGGTTTTTGTTGTTTTCTTAGACTGCGTTTTGAAATTGGCTTTAATGGGGCGTGCTTATTGAGGAGCTTGTTCAGTTTATTGTGAAATGTAGAGAATGATTTGTTTATGTCTGTCTTATTACAAATTGTACCCATTAAGTCAATTTCAGATAGCTCACTTAGGAACTTTGTTTCTGAGTAGTTTGAGAAGTCACGAGTTAACCGCTTCGATTTCGATTGATCACGGAGATCTCGATTAGTAGAAAAGTTTAGTATATAAAATTGAGAAAAGTGGTCTGTTAGATCCGAGACTATGTTTCCACTATAGATACTATATTCTAGACTGTTAATAAAGATGTTATCAATTAATGAGTAAGAGTTGTTGTGAACTCTTGTTGGTTTGTCGATTGTCGGAGTCAGGTTCAGGCTGTGCAAAGATAGCATAAAATTTTGGGCGTGAGTACTAATATGAACATGGAGAAGATTTATATTAAAGTCACCCATAAGAATAATCTGTTTTCCAGTGGCGCTAAGCTTTTCCATTGTCGAATCAAAATATTCCTGAAAACGCTCAGGGGAATTATGCTGCCTATACAATACTCCACATATTATGTTTGCACTTTTGGGAAGATGTAATTCGTTAAAAAGTGTCTGGAAGGCTTCATTAGAACACCTCTCTATTGTTTGATATTGAAATCGCTCATCAATATACATGCCTACACCTCCAGCTGAAAGAGGCGTTGGCAGGTATTCAAAATTATAATGCAAAATCGAAGGATTAAAATCTAAGTTCTCAGTCGAGCTGTTTATTCTTGTTTCTGTTACGCCTATGATATTAAAATGAAAATCTAGTTCATCTAAAAAATGAGTTTGAAAATTTTCTAAATTACGTTTAAGGCTGCGGATATTTGTGTGCATAAACGAAATATTAGAATCTGGATAGGGATTAGTAGCAAACTTACTTTTTTGATCACAAAAACTATGTGGAGAGAAGTATTTACATCTTGTATTAGAGTAATAAGTGTTGGAGTCGGAGCTTCTATCTAAGAATGTATTCAGAGTAAATAAATCAAGGTCGTAATAACTTAGGAGACGATCAAGATATTTTTTGGTAGGAAGAGAGGAACTAAGAGAATTATTAAATTGGCCATGTGCGGAAATTAGATCGCTGTAATTGAAATATGGAAGCTCGCTTAGGAGTGTTTTATTTACCTTAGTAGATTGTTTGTTAATGTTCTTATGGAGTAGTAACATCACCAGAAGATCCTAGGCGAGCTGTGAGACTGGACAAGTCGGTTGAATTTTTAATGGCGATCGGGCGAGAGGTTTCATTTTTCCGCAGCCAGATGGTTGAGTTCTTGGCCCAACAAAATGAGAAGAGAAATCTTTCCTTTATTTTCTTGGCGTCAGATAATAAACTCTGCAGTCGTGGGGAGAGGTGATCGTAGATAGCAGCATGTTCTAAAGATGAGCTTTCTCGGAGACCAATATCAGCAGGAACGATCCTGTTTACTTCTCTACGGGCTGCCATAACACTTTCACGGGCGATGCGCCGAGTAAATTTACAAATAATCGGTTTCGGTCGACCATCAGACGTGTTACGAGATGGCACTCGATGGGCAATATCAAGGTCATAAGGATGAATTTCAGCTCCAATTTTGTTGAAGATTCTCATGCAAAGCTCCAGCGTATCTCCTGTCGTTAACATATTTCTTAAAAGAGAGATTAAGATTCACGTTTACGCCAAACGGCAAACGTGAATTTGTACCACGTGACCAAGTTTTCCCCTTATTTTTCGTTTACCGTTTATTGCTTCTACACAAAACTAAGTAGTTTTATGCCAGTTTTATCCAAAAGAATCGTTTTGGACTGTTTCTATCTGCTTATTTTCTATTTTGAGAAATTCTCAACTGACGTTTGCCGTTTGCCGTGTGCCGTAAACGTGAATCTTAATCTCTCTAATGTCTTCTTGGATGCTGTTCGGAGTTTGCCGTAGTGTTTCCCTCATCGGTGCCTTCGGATGAACTGGCATGGCCGCCATTTCGTTCAGCTTTAACTTCGTCTCGTAGGTTGCGTAATTCAGCACAAATTTCTTGAATCTTATCTTTTAACTTGTCATTTTCCAGTTTCAATGATTGGACTGTGTCTTTTACCATTTTGGTCAAGGTTTCAGCAAATTTGAGTCTCAAAAACTAATCAAGAGTGAAGAGCTTCGAAATAAGCGTCTTGCCTGCTACGCACACATGCGCACATGCGCAACCGTCCTCTTCTGTTCGTAATCTTGGAGTGATACTGGATCCCAGTGCTGATATGGATCTACCACATTAAAAAGATTTGCAAGACATGTCATTTCCATTTAACTAATGATTAGTAAGATAAGAACATATTTGGATCGTGAATCTACAGAAGCAATTATTCATGCTTTTGTGACTACCAACTTGGATTACTGTAATGCGATTCCATACGGACTACCTAAAGTTCTCTTGAACCGCCTACATCTAGTTCAGAATAGAGCAGCGCGCATCGTAACATTCACAAAGAAATATGAACACATATCACCAAGCTTGATAGACTTACATTGGTTGCCTGGTGAATACTGTATTATTTATAAAATTTTATTGTTAGTAGATAAGGCTATCAATGGACTTTCACCAAGTTATATATCCAATTTGCTCAGTTTTTGTAGCAGCTCCTACTCTTTGCGTTCTTGCTCGAATAAGTTACTTCAAGTCCCGAGATCTAAGCTAAAGCCTTACGGTGATCGAAGATTATCTATCGCAGGACCTAAACTATGGAATAGCTTACCCGCATCTTTAAGAAATGCCGATTCCTTGAATTCTTTCAAAAACACTTAAAGACGTATTTATTTCACCAAGCTTTTTCTTAATTTATAGATATATTTGTATTCATTTTAAAGATATATTTATATTCATTTGAAAAGCTAAAGAACTGCATATCTACAGACCAGCTAAATACTAATTTTGCGGGTAAGCAAGGTGCATTATGCTCTATTTGGAAATGGTGAATGAGATCTTTTTATTATTACTATATATTTGTATGCAATAACTCACGTTCGATATATTAAAATTCTAACATGAATCCGAGGAGTTTTACCTACAAGTTGCTTATTTTTCTCGATCCCATCGTCTCGCAATTCTCAAAAGTACAAAGTATAGAAAAATAACCAGAAAGCCTAGAATTTTAATATATCGAACGTGGGCCATATGCATTAACTAAAGACAATCGGGTTTTGACAGGAAGAAGGCAAAACATGAGAGCCGACCAATCAGAGCATGTCATTTGGATACCCGTCGCTTGAAGGTGCATGTGTATGAACTGAAATCTTGGTTATTGTCGAAACTAGAAATTTTTGTTGTTTACCATTTACATGGGCAAGCCGGTCGGTTAACGGTTTGGGAAAATGGTGAGCAAAATTCAGGGTTAGTAAACTGATTTGGTCCCGGAATCGCGTTCACCATTTACACAAATCACGGTTCCATTTATTACCGAAAGACGGCCGCGAAAGCCTTAAACTGATATCAAAGATGACTTTGAAGAAATGGAACACGAATTGCCGTTTGGAGATCTCCGAACGGCAAAACAACTACCATTTTAGATGTTCCGTCGCTCCCAGAAATTTTCCACTGAAATAACCAGAAAGGTCGTGTTCCATTTAATTTCCAACCGGATTTTCTGGAACGTTTTCTTCTTGAAATCCTACATCGTCCAAAACGTTTTTGGGATGCCATACATATCTGTCGTGTCTCACTTTGGGCTGGGTTATGTTTGAAGGTAATTGTTGTATTCGCATTTGTTGTGAGGAAGTTCAAAGAGAATCGCTACGTGCAAGCTGTTATCTTGGACTCGAACTGGAGCTATTTACCGTTCACACTGGCCTGGTTCTGCCGATAATTTTGGCCGGTTACTCTTTTTTAGAAATTTTGGTGTTTGTAAACACGGTTCTACCCAATGCCTCCCGTCCGTTAGAGGATCGTTAAAAGTATCGGTCAAATAAAGTCGACGGAGAGCAACATTTAAACTCCAACTGGGTCGGTTATTTAAACGAAGTCTAACTCAGGCCGCGGTTTAGCAAATCACTGGACCTCGAGATCTCGTCTTTAGTGGGTTATTTTAAGAAGATAAATGCTCTTATAATTCTTCGCTTTATGATTCAAGGAGGGTCTTCAAGTGTCTTTTCACGATTAACTTTGTTTAAGTAAAAGCGTTTGGTAAACTGAAACATGATGGCTTAGAACGCGGTCAGTTTGTTTAACACTGCTAAACTCTGTTGAATAACTGTCCAGATGGGTTTGATCCAAGAATGTGTTTTATACTTTTGTGTATCTCCTCATTTTTGCGTTTTACTAATGGACTTGTTTGTCCTCAGTGAGGCTTTTTCTTCTCTTTTATTTTCTCGAGTTCACAACTGTGATAGTTACATTCACATTCCGTTATTAAACTTGAAAAAAAGAAACAACTGGTGCAAGGCAAAGAAATTGTTGCTGTTTCTCCTCATTCTCTACTCTTTTTTCCAGTAATAATATTAATTGTGGACGCGTTTAATAACACAAACTCGGTTTCACTCTATCAGACACTGTAACTATAATTTATAATATGTGCGTTGACTGACAAGCACTGTTCATATGGTGCCTTACGGGATTTTAAGGAAAAAGACACAGAAAATGAGGCCAGTGCTCAGTCAGTAAGTCTTAACCTTGTAGTGATGAATTCCTACAAAAAAGACAAAAAAACAACAACAACAACAAAAGTTTTCCGGTAAGAACAGTAATCAGTATGCATGCCGGAATTGAGTATTTATTGCGCTGTCATGCAGTGATATATAATGACAATGCAATTGGTACATTTTCTAACATTTAAGTCTACTAAACACCGTTTCTATAACAACAAAGTCAGTGAATTAGCTGTAAGTAATCCTAAGCAATGGTGGAAACAAGTCAAGTCTCTAACTGGCCAAGACATATCTCCTAAACAGGAGTGATACTATCAATTCCTCAGCGACACAACCCCCAATAATTCTAACCTGGCCACCGAAATTAACAACTTCTTCGTCAACATCACTGAGCAGTTTGAACCTCTCACTTCAGTCGAGACCCCCCCTAATGTTGTTCCATCTCATCCATTTGTCTCCTTGGAGGAAGTGTTGTCTGATGTACGTAAATTAGCAATAAATAAGGCTATGAGTCCTGATGGGATTTCCTATGAGCTGCTTAGGGAGTTTGCGCCCATTTTTTTTTTAATATATGCCACATTTACAATCAGTTACTGAGGAAAGGATTTGTTCCAGATCCTTTAAAGCAGTCTATTGTTACGCCCCCACCACGCCCGCAGGATATTACATCAGAGTTGGTGGCAATTTACTTAAGGCAGGGTCAGGAATCAATGAGGAGATTTGTGTAAAACATGTTCATTATCTGTCTGGATTTGCTTAAACGTTAGCTGTACACAGATGTTGTTTTATTTTTCTTTTCGGCGAGCGCGGAGAGCGAGAAAGAAAAATAAAGAACTATTTTCTTCTTCCCCCACCCCTACCCCCTTGCGCTGGCGGTCAATAAATCCCTCCCGGTTTTTATTTTTTATCACGCGCGCTCGACAGACTTAGAAGAGAAAATGGAGGGTCTGTGAACAGGGTAAAGAAATTTCAAGTGCATTTTAACCATTTGACATCTAAGTCGAATGGAAAGCAGTTAAGAGCCACTACCTGAGGCTAGCTTAACAATGACAATAGCCATGTTTTACCAAATCCAGTCAGACATATATATGTATTGTTTTAGTTCCAGGTATCTTTCATTTATAAAATCTATTTTTTTTAATTACAATTTTTGATCTTAGTTAGGACCTTTCTGTAAACCACTGATGTGCTGCCGGAAAGCTTCATAATTAAAGATTATTCTTCATTTCAATTCTTCTTTGTCTGATTTAGTCTTAATAACAATAAAACATCAGTCCGTGAAGTTTTCTTCTGAGAGCCCGCTAAATACGGACTTCCGGATAAGACGGACACTATGGCATGTCCCCTTGGTGTCCGTATTAACCGGATTCTACTTTATTCCCCTTTACTATTGTCAACACAGAGTGCTCAGGAACATGCTGAACATTTAACTTTTATCGTAGTAGTAATAAAACCGGCGGTGAGAATGTATTACGTGCAGCTATTGATTGGTCTTAACTTTGACGCTATTTAATTAATGAATTTACAATTATTAAATTTTAAAGAAAGGAAAAAAGAGGGTACACACTGTTGAGGCTAAAGAGGATTTACGAGGGATCGGAATTAGTCTAGTTTTCCGAGGTTTTCGAACTCGTACTAAAATGGGGTTCAAACGCTTTCAGACATGTTTGTGAAATTTATGTGCAGCCATTGGCCATGGGGATCGTCACTAAGATTTCTGTTGGTCCTTGGCCTCTTCGTGCCTCTGCAAATCTTTTCCAATCCGCTGGATCATTTGAACCCTTATAACCAACTAAAGCCCACGAGGCGCGATATTCCAAAGGTCGAGGATTTGTTGCTCCGAGGCTTGTCAGCTGGACGTCAGCAGCCTGTTTGTTGGACTCTGATGCGCCTTCGGCCCGCCAAGCCTGATCCTGGGTCGCTGCTAACACGATCACGTTATTGGGCAGACCAGTAAGAAATGTTGCTAGTTGATCATCTGCTTTGCTGGAAGCATGGGAGTCAAATGCCTGGGAATTTATAAAATGTCCATCCCTGCTTAACACCACTACGTTATATCCTCTTTTCTGAAAGGACAAGGCGAAGCTTTTAGTTCCCTAAATATATTACGAGATTATTGCTAGAGCACTGGCCACTCCAGGGGCGGATCCAGGATTTTTCTTAGGAGGGGGTGCACCACTAACTGACCGATGACGTAAAAAATTTTAAAAGCGAATACGAAGAAGAGGGCTTTTGATTAGGAAATAACATAATGTGAACTGCTGAGAATACATATCAAACGATAGAGCAGATTTTGTATGTCTGTCAAGCGAATGCACAGTGTTAATTAGAAAGCGGCCGCAGGTCATCCCAGTGGGGGGGGGGGGGGGGGGTGCGCACTCCCTGCACCGTCCCCCTGGATCCGCCCCTGCACTCTGATACCCATTAGTTTCAGATCTAGAAGGCATAGACTAAGTAGCGTGTAACAATTTTTCTCTTCCATTTAGATATTCCTTTTTATAGGGAAGGGGGGCCTTGCTATTTGCGCATTTTGGCTGAGGTAAGCAAAGCTATTGACTTAACGACAAAATTATTTCTTTTGGCGACACTCTACTTACTAACATTCTAGTTTTTCCAAGCCTTTTCCTGGTAATTGAAGGAAGACAGAAAGTCAAAACGTGACTTAATTCTATAGGGCATTTTTCTATACAGATCTGGAAATCCCTTCTTCATCTTTCTCACAGTTTATTACTAATATCTTTTTAACTACTCACTTTTGGCGACCTCTCAACTCCATCCACCAAGATCGAGGCCGTTTTCTTTAGAGGACACCCTTCACTTGTATCATCATTATAACCAGCAGAACAGATGTGAATGTCGATAGCTCCTATCCGGAGATCAAATTGCATTACATCATGGCAAACTCTCTTAGAAGAACAACGTTGGGAACTACCTTTACGTAAGTGTCCGTTCTTAGGGAGACGTTTTAATAGAAGGTAAAACAAAAAGACTAAGAAAACACAGGGGTCAATTGTAGATGTCCGTTTTACGGTGCGCATACTCAAAATATGCTAAAGAGTTTCTTTTTTGCTCCAGTAGTTACCCTCGTCTGCTGAATGTCATGTCTTTCTCGTTTAATTATCTTTCATTTTCACCGACGAAGTCCGCCATTTTCTTTGTTGTTATTTGTGAATTAACTCTCTGCGACGCTGCTAATTGGAAAACGACGTCATTCTGCTTGCGCAGAAGAATCTTTGGAGTTTATCCCACATATTCGGATTTGGAATAGCAAGTTATATAACAATCGAACGGATATTCCGGATTAGCCTAGCCTCCCAAGCAGGCGTTTTTAGAAGAGGTCGTTTCATCCCTCCCTGTGGGGAGGGATGAAAAACAACCTCTTCTAAAAACGCATGCGTGGGAGGCTAGGATTAGTCTGACGTTGTATTTCTATTTCAGACTAAGGTCAATCGAAAGCACCCTAAATTGGAAAGTGTACTTTTTGGAGAGGACGGGGAAGCTGAATGCTATGACTAAATAAGATTAAACATGAACGTGTACCGACCATAATACATCCAGACGGCCTTCAGCTTCCAGTTTAGTGACTCTTCCACGTGAATGCCCTTAGCAGACTCTTAAAAAAACAAAAAAATGAAACAAAATAAAATAAAAAAGGGAGTTATTCCTTTAAATAACCAAATAAACCAACCAAAAGAAAAAAGCGGGCTCAGTGTTGACAGCTATGCTTGACTATAGATTTCTGCTGTCAGAGACTTCGTAATACCAGGAAAATAATTCTCTATAATCATTATAAGTAGAACATGGCAGACTGACCTCCCCACTTGGTGCCAATATTAGAAGTTTGAACATGTTCAGCTCGTGGAGTCAGGGTGGCACTGGTGATAGCCAAGTCATTTTCAATCATTTTAGCAAGAATTGTGGTCGACTTTACTTTCGCCGCATCCCAATCGCTCAATGCGGCACCAATGAACTTGGAAGAATGTGAAGAACTTTTCACGACCGCTCTCCCATCTTTGCTAACGCCGTACCACATGCTGTCGGCAACGTCATATCCGAGGAGAGCAATTACACTATGATGCATTGCTGCCAAAAAAGGGGGTAAATTGATTTCACAAACATGCATGGGGGCATCAAAAAGGCTTCATTATTTGTAAACTGCACCTTAAGCAGTCTGGCAAAGTCCCCCAACCAGTGTTGTAAATTATCCCTGAAAAGCCCTGAGGGGAGTGGATAATATGATATTTACATTTATGTTTACATTTGGGATTCAATTAATTGTTCCAGTGTTTAAAAACCTACCCTCTTTTTAGAAGGTGGCCAGGCACGATGACTGGCCACTGAAGAAATTTTCGCTCGGTCAAGTCTCGTGTTTGACCGGTCAAAATTTTGGGTGATAAAGTTAACTTTGTTATTCTTTTGCAATTTTCTATTGGTAAACGAGCCCTGGCCCTGGAGGAGGGTCTCAATCGGGCGGTACCTTTGACGGTTGACGGTTATAATTTTTCCAATTTTGACGGTTCAAGGCTAAATTTTAGAGCTTTTAACGCACACGGTTGAGTTACATTAATTACATTAATTTAAAATATTAAGTTCTGCATAAATTAATATTAGCTGTTGTGTTTTGGAGGTTTTCTTAACCTTTTGGCAAGAAAATTTTGAAATATTTTTAGATATTAGCAAAATTCTAAGCTAGCTCTTGTAATATCTAGAAATGGTTTTTCCAGTTTGGAGATTAATCTTCAGGAGCGGGAGAGATTAGCTGAAATTGAGAGATTTGAAATACCTTGAAACTTTTTGACGATTAATATTAATCTGCATTTTTCACGGTTCACTGTAAAAATTACCTTTTTTGACCGCTGACGGTTAAATTTTAGGCCGTTGACGGCTGACAGTAAACCCCATTGAGACCCTTCTGGAGCCCATACCCCCCTCGCCCCACCTCCATAACTTCAAAACTAGTACTAGTAATTAATAAGGATAATAAGCCAATTAAAGAACAATGACTACAATGCAATGATTACAATTTTCATTCAAGACTGTAACAAATTATTACGTAAATCATTACATAATGAGATTTATTATATAAACTGCAGTGTTTTACAAGGATTTCTACCACCGAGAAATGTGGTATCTGAACACACGTAAAAATACGATATTTTTACATGTGAAGATATCGATAATTTCACTGACATCAGGTTTGTCTCTTGAATTGTACTTAAATTCGTTGGTGTATCGTCGAAACATCTTCGGGTCTTCCTCGAAAGTGCTCGGCAATCTTCGGAAATCTTCGGACATCTTCGGAAATTTTCGGAAATTCTCGGAAAATGTTCGGGAACGTTCGTCTGGTCTTCGGGACAATTTGAAAAATCTTCGGAAATCTTCGGAAGGTGGTCGGAAATCTTCGGAAAATCATCAAAAACGCCGTCATCAGTATGTTTATATATTAAACAGAATAATACATGGACGCTTGGAGATATGGAATTTATCTTCTCGTGTTCACATTCGATATCTCACTCGTTCGCTGCGCTCACTCGTTCGATATCGATGTGAACACTCGAAGATAAATTCCATATCTCCGCGCGACAATGTATTATTCTCTATATATTTTAACAAATGTGAATTTACAGAAAAAATTTCCTTAAAACCGGCATAAATCGAGGTAATCGTGATAAAAAAAAAACTAATCTGCGTCTAAAAGGGTGCTTAGGAAAAAGTAAAAAATCCTTAAGTTGTGAAATCCCGAGAGAAGTAAACACTGTTGAAAATAAAACCCAACTTCTACCATTTGGTCATTTTTTAAAATCAATTCATGTTTTGTCTCAAAACAATCACAAAAAAACCCTGGTTTACACTAACAGTTGTAATAAATTTGGTAAAATATTGCTGAATAAAGTGTAATGCTATAATCTAATATTTAAAATAAATAATATATAAATAAATCCTTTTTTGAGAAAAAAGTTATTTAAAAAACCCGGCTGTCAAAACTCGGTTGCCATGGCAGCGTCACTGTAAACGTGCAAGTCACGACGACTAAAAAATGTTCCAGAAAAGTTTTAGGAAAGTCGCTAAGTCGCTTAGACGGTTTTGAAGTTATTCAACTTTTTAGAAAGGGGGGGGAGGGTGCTCCAAACCCCTCCGACTGAACAGTGTTAAAACTCCTACCTGTCCATGAGGCACCTCTGTCCCAACTGAGAAAACAGGTGGAAGATCCCCTTTTGTAGCTGTAAAAACAAGATAATTGTTTCAAAACGAGTGATCAAACTAATATTTAATTCCGTTACTTTTCTATATTCAGACAGTTCACCACACTGAAACGCAAAACTCAACACGAACCATTCTCTGCATGCCTCTCTTTCTTAGCCTGACTCTTCTTGTAGCGCTGGTGGAATTTAATCGTTTATCTTAGTGGTTTGATTTTATCCTTTATCTTTCAACCTATGAAGAAACATTACCATACGAAAAAAACAAAGGAAAATAACGTTTCCTGCAAGGCTTTAAAATAGACAATACACAAATTAGCATAGCCTAATAGCAAGTTAAGGACACCTTGCTTTTGCCGTTTTGTTTACTTACTGTAGTGTTATTGGCCTGCGGATTTCCACCGTAGTCCAGGCACTTATCTTAGGTTGAAAATTTATTCTTTGTAATCTTTTGACTTGCCCTTAGAAGACCTTAGAATATAAATTTCACAAGTTCTGTGTAGTTTTTCGTTGTTATCTTAAGCATTCGTCCTGTTTGATCGGAAGAATAAACTTACCTTGCGAAAAAAAGACTACAAACGGACATGACGTCGTTTATTTTGTCCAAGAGATATCCACGACTGGTAAACGTCAACGGTCCTGCATGAATAAAATCGCCACTTCTTTAGCAATTATATCTTTGAACTAAATTACCTACAGTCAAATTTGCTGGTGAGACCAGGCAATCCACAATTCCAAACTATGTCACTTCAACAGCCAAAGCATAAGCGACTGCAGAACCTTGGCATTTTGTGCTTCGGAAAGTTCGATTTGTAGAATTATTCATTAATTTTTTTTTTTCACCTTTTGTTGTAAGCGCAGTATATGAAGTGATAAAAACGCTGGCTTTATCAAAGCGAGGATGACGAATTTTTAAATATTATTAAGTAGTTTTTTACAAATGACTTAATCATCGTCAAATGAGAGAGAACATACTGGGTGCCTTCGATTGGGAAATCTGTACTTAGATTTTATAATCCAGATTTTCGATTTGCAATCGAACGCGAAATCCGAAAACGGATTTCAAACCTGAGAGATATATATATCTGTTTTTGGATTTACTTTTTACCCTTCGATTGGGAAATCCGAAACGGATTTGAAAAACTGTCCCTAAGAACAGCGGTCTTGCACGCGCACGCATAATTAGCAAAAAGAAGACCGCTGTTCACGAGAACAGTTTTGCAAATCCTTTTTCGGACTTCCCAATCGAACGGTAAAAAGGAAATCCATGAAATCCGGATTTGGATTTCTTAATTGGAATCCACCCGGAGAACGGATTTCTCGAAGGTGAAATCCATTTTCGGATTTCGCGTTCGACAGTTCGATTGCAAAATCCGAAATCCGGATTTCCCAATCGAACGCAACCATTGATGCAGGAACGTTTTGAAACAAGAAATTGTCTGTTTGATCCAACACACTAATTGAGCCTTCCTCCCAAAGATTTTTTAGGGGAGAAGGATATCAGTGCCCAGGAATGCATTTCGGAGTCTTTACAAAGTATTAGGATGCATACGACTTTACCCATAGACGCCGTAGCCGTATATGCGAACTAAATTGAAAGGTTGAAAAAACTGGTTAACTTTTGCAATTTATGCTATTTTCCGCTCTTTGCAAGTAATATTGAAGGAAATAATTATCAACCATCGAAAACTTCAAAATTCCTGAGTGGCAAAAAAGTTAATGAACCATAAATTCTAAATAAATTTCGAGAATTTCTCCGAAAGCATTCGGAATATCAGTCTCAAATTTTCAGAGATAACTGAAATTGTTACATTCTTTTAATATTTAGAGGTTTTATTTTATTAGCTTGATCAGATAAATAAATGATGAACATATGTTAATGTGGCAAAAAATGTAAACAAAGACCCGCCTATATATAATAGATAGATAGATAGATAGATAGATAGATAGATAGATAGATAGATAGATAGATAGATAGATAGATAGATAGATAGATAGATAGATATACGCCATGAAGATTATTTCAAACATCATTATTTCTTACCTGGAGTAAAAGGGCAATCCAGCACGCACCCGTAAAACTCCAGTTTAAGGGCAATAATGTTTTCCCAGCTATTAGGGTTAACGCGGACAGCCACTGCTTCTATAGGCACCGGTAGGATAATGACCGCTGGATCCTTACCATTTGTGTTGGCGTGAAAAACCTAAAGTTAACAGGCAGCAGCAATAATTATAACAAAAATACAGGCCTGTGAGTTTTCACATGGCGCATGCATGAAGAATTTCAATAAGAACGTCAATTCTAAACAGGCGATATGTAGATTGCCGATACTTAGGGTGTAAAGATGGCATTTGCAACATCACTGTATATGCTAGCGGAGCAAAGATTTTAAAACGGATGTTCATCAAAACGTATTACTCAAAAGATCATCAAGGGACGTCCGCTTACCATGTTTTTGCTGCCCAACTTGTAGGATTTAAAAATATGGCCATCTTTACTGTAAAATAGGAAAAAGCTCTTGACGTAGTTTTTACCAAGACCCTTGGTGACAAGTCTGTTAATTTTGACTTTGCAACTGAAGCTAACCTCGAGGTGCTGGTTTGTCATCTGACTGGGGCACAAAATAATTGTGAGAAATACTTACGAGTAATCAGTTTTTTATCTATAACTTTGAATCTATTGAACTATTTGAACTTCTAATGATCGGTCTATTTCACAACATTCCCACCTCCACTCCCCACCCCCACTCCTCAACTGAAACCGACATCTGCTAAAGGGGTTTCTGGCTCATTAACGTGTGTTCTGAGAATATGATTGATTGGCAATATCTCTAGCTTGGACAACTGGAAAAAGTTGAATTTTGCCCAAAGGTTTAAATCTTGATGTCTTCTTTTGCCTTAACATATCATAATAATGATAATGATAATGATAATGATAATAATAATAATCGTTTATTAGCAGATCCGGAAAAAAAATTAGGCAGTTGTTCTATATCCTTTCTGGTTCACCCAGGTAGAAGTCCTGGCACGGATGTTATTATGCCTGAGCGCTTCTAGGATATATAACACGTTTAGCATTTCGATCCGTAGCCGAAAAAAAAAAAACTAGGCAGCTGTTCTGTTAATATCCTTTCTAGTTCACCCAGGTAGAAGTCCTGGCATCACGATTATATCATGCCTGAACGCGTCAAGGACATATAACACGTTTAGCATTTCGTCCCGTAGCCGAAAAAAAATAGACAGTTTTTTTATATCCTTATATCCTTTCTGGTTCATCCAGGTGGAAGTCCTGACATTATGTTAAATGCCTAATGGAGTAAGCGCTTGTGAAATATATAACACGTTTAGCATTTGCACCCGCAGAAAGAAAGATACACAGCATCGAACTACAATAAGGGGAGCACTAGCGAAATTGGGTAATATTGAACTATAGATATTTAATCGTCCTTGCCTGTGTTGGCAATGAGATCGACAGCAGACTTTACAATGTTCTTTTTAGAAGCACTGAATTATTTTTTCCGTACATTTTGTTTGATACCTTACTTTTAATTAATTTTATTTCTCACCCCAGGATGATGACATGATTGCGTGAAAATTGACGCCTCTATCATATTAGATGCAAAATACGATCAGAGATTAATGGAATAGGAAATGTTGCTAGCTACTGGGTATCCAGCTGAAATAGCTGACTTTTACTCAGCTATCTCAGCTGGATACTGAGGGGTTTTTTTGGTTGCTAAGATCGTGCGGCTCGTTATAATCGTTCATGTTGCCATGGAAACTACGAAAAAGTCAAATTTTACCTGTCAATCAAAATCTTTCATCAGTATATTTGTCACTTGCCAAGTTTCAGCTTGTGAGCTGCAATCCTTCTCTTACCATGATTTGGCAAATGACATTAAAGTGGGTTTTAAAGAAAAGATAAGATTTTTTAATCTTTTTTTGAAAAGTGATAATAAATTGTTTGATCCTTCGAATCTCACTTGCAACTCAATTGTCAACAAATTCACTGTTTGCATGAAATCAGTTTTCATTTTTGGATGAACAGAAGAACAGATGTCGGTTTCCGATAAAAATCGATGGAATCGGTAAAATCTAGATGAATCGATAAATGAAACGAGTACTAGTGTTTCATCGATTTCTACCGATTGATCGATACAATCGATATCAATCAAATCAGATTTACCGACTTTTATCGATTTATCGATTGATAAATCGGTACCGATTTTTATCGATGACTACTCCGGGTTATCAACAACTGTTTCAGCCCCACTCTCCCCTGTTACAATCAAAGCCGCCACCAGCTTTTCAGACAGTGAATAGTAATGAGGGGTTATGTGATGTATTCCCCCAAACTAGAAAAAGGGATACCAGGCAAAGTGAAAATAAGGCTCGTGACATTCCCTATCCTCTCAGCTCCATTTTCAGTCTGCCCTAGCTTCCAATCGTTTGTCCAATCAATGAAGTCTTACTGCTAAACTTTACTTCGAATAATCAAGAGACGCACTTCAGCGTCTACAAATCAACATATGACTTACGCAAGCTGGCCATGAGGTATCCAAGTTTTGTTGCCATTCAGTCTTCCCTCATGTGGTTCCCCGCCCACAGCATATGAGGAAGCAGTGATCTGGGAATCAGCAATACTCCCATCCGTCAGACCAAGGGCGTGATCACATGACCCTACTACAAAAAAGAGAAAAAGAAAAAAAAAATGGCATTGCTGAGGACTGAAAGAAATTGCCAAGCACTTATTTTTTCACATTGGGGAGGCTATGCCAAAATATTTACAGTCTCTATTCTGGAGGCTATAAAATTTAACTGGAATTGCAGAATTAATTGTTAATCTTCTTCTTCTGGAGGAATTAGCTTCAGTCAGAGTCCTTCACTTTAATTATCTTTTTTGGGACCGGTATTTTTTATCCCTTCATACGAGTATTTTTTAAGTACTTTATTTGATACAAGCGCTTTTTTTAAAGAAACTTATAGGAAATACCCCATAAAATACCCGACGTACTTGCTCGGTTCAAACTTACGTGGGACATAATACTTGACAGAAACTGTGGCTGGCCCTTCAGTGGTAAACTCGCGAAAGCCCGAGAACGATCTGCATGTTCCCCCTGACCCATTGTACTTGACGTTTACATGAGTGGTTAAGTCATGTACTTTGCCATCGGCTCTTGTCTTGTGCAAATCAATATCAAACGTTACTTCCAGGTCGATCGTCTCCCAAAACTTCATAGGTCCAAACTGAAAACCACGTAACAAGAAAAACATAGTACCTGTGCGTCAAGAGTGTTGGATCTCATCAGCAATTTTTTCGCCCCCCAGGAACCAATATGACTGTAGAGTTTAAGTCTAAAGCCTTGAAAACTTGGCCAAGAAAGGTTATTGTGACGAAAAAAAATCACGATGATTTTCCAGCTGTATTGACTGATTAAAAAAAATAAAAATTCTACTGAAAGAAAAGTATCTCATCAACAATTATAAAAAAAATACCTATAGGATGAGAAAAAAAAAAACGAAAAAATAATAGCTCTGACCAGGGACGCACAGATTTTTCTCTGCCTCAGTGCGTAAATGGCTCAGAATAGCAGTATTGAACAGAGAGTAAACCTGGAACATTAACTGGTGCTATAGTCAACATCTTTATCTCTCTATTACCTTGAAAATCACCATGGTAGTACTGTTGAACACATCACTGATGTTCATGGATTGTACCGCTGTTTTCCAACTGTTCAGTGTCAGGACAGGCGGCAGAGGCCATTCAATAATCCCACTTCCTACCTCCTCAGTTGTCACGCACGAATGAGTAAGTGACAGGCGGAATTTGCTTTGCCCCCTTTTTTTTCAGGAAAACAAAAATGATAAGTAAATGTAGAAAAGAAAGTTCACTCATCCTAAATCAAATATCCTTTATTCCTTTATTTACTTTTCAACGGGCCGGGCCCTACAACAGAGTTCAAAAGTCTTGGGACAGTTATCAAGATTCGACTTAAACTGCATCCCTTCTCCCCTCGCCCCCAAGCAAATTTTGTTGAATTTTCTGCACCCCGTCCTGAAAAGTGTTTGTTTATCCCAACATTGTTTTTGAGGGGAAAGGGAAGGGGAGGGCCATTTGAGGCATCCAAAGTATTTCAGTAGTAGATACTATGCTACACGTGCATATTTGATATTTCAGCGCTGTTGAAGGAAGGTTTTCAATAATCGTGCCAAGGATTTTTGTTCTTTTATCAGACTAAAACATGTTTTTAATAACGATAATGAGATTTTCCCTAATTTGCCAAGAAAGTGAATGGGCCATTTCTCTCACTTTCAAACGAGGCTAAGCGCGAAACCTTTCTTGAAGCTGTGAAAATGAGTTTTATTAGCATGACAATAAAAATTATTTTCATATCAATGACCAGTTACACTTAGCGTCCCTTTGAAACGCGGACTTGGGGTAACTCGGAAATGACCTATTCGCAGTGTTTTATTGCCGACCGATTACTTGCCTTATTTCGGCAAATTAACAGTGATTGTGTCCAGCTGACTTTTGTTGTGGTTTCAATAAACGTTTTTTTTATCTGAAGCACTCGTTCTCCAAAGAAAATACGAGCTCTGGGAACGGGAATTTTTAAGTCTATGACGCATTTCTGTTCCTGGCACTTGACTTAACGTTTTGTTCCGTTGATGTTCGTACTCAGACTCAGGCTTTTCGCAGTTTGAGTTTAGGTTGTGTTCGACGTCAGGAAAACCTAATACATCTTCTACTTGACCTACTCTTTCTGAACATTAATGAATAAATTTCTTTATGCATTTCTGTTCAAATTCTTTATGCAGTAGAACAATTTAATTCCCCATTTTCAAAAGACAAACTTAAAGCAAGGGGCACACATACACCAACCCACGATCCACCTTCGATCCCCGCGCATGTCCTGAGATAACTGCTGTGCGGTTCCCAGCCAACAGCTCCCACATGTGATAATTTACGACTGAGTTGACTCATGAAGCCCTTAGATCCGTTTTGTCAGTTAAATTAATATAAACGAGTTTGCTAAATATCCATTTGGTCACCCAAGATTGCCAATTCAATTTGAGAGTCTGACACATGTACATGCAGCACACAACAAAGTAAAAAAGGCGTTACCTTGTGCAAAAAGAAATAACGGAAAAAAGAGTGCATCTTTCTGCTCAAGGAGGTGGCCAAACATTTGCGCCATCCGCCTTAGCTCAAGAATTTCGACAGTGTTTTAGACAGTTAAAATAACACGTATTTGGCATATTATTTTGTTGTTCACTCTCACCACTCTAAGAGGGTCTGGATAGGGGACTACAAATGTCAGTTGACAGTCAAAAATTTGACAGTTGTCAATTAAATGATTATTAATGATTAACCATGTACTCAATTGAACGTTAAATTCGAAAATTGATGCAATAGTATCTTAATTTTTATCAGGTTTGCTATTGTAAGCGTTTCAAGTGGAACTCCATTTGTCAAGTCTTTTGTTACTCTCCTCCACTCGAACGTTTTTGCTGGCCAGAGTCCAACATTTTCAACCATTAAGCAAATCAAAATTTATAGCTTCAGTATATAGGATACCTGCATGCCAGTTTTCACGTATTATGCATGAGTCTCACACCTGTGGACTAAAGAGATCGATCCCACGCTAGACGCACAAATCCGGACAAATTGTTCTTTAACACATGATTAATAACGAAAATTCAATCCAGAGAGGCGTTAAATGAGAACGTTGTGCCCTTTTTTTGCGTTCTAACCAAATCACGCTAAAATTGTTGTCGTTTTAAGTAGCTTCAAAGTGCTCAACGTCTTCGGAACATCTGTGGGAATTTTTGGCAACGTTCGGAAGCCTTCGGAAAGCCATCGGACATCATCGGGAGTCGCCGACCGCCGAGACGTTTTCGGAAATCCCGGTCATGACAAACTGAAAATCTCACGCAGTTGACACAGAAAAATTTGGCAGGTATATAATATTGAGGGCCTGAATGGGGTTAATTCACTGATAACTGAAAAAAAGCCTAAAATTTAACTGACAACTGACATTTGCCGTAAGTTTTACTGACAACTGACAAAACCCGTTTTTATGGCCTTAAATAGCATTGTTCCACTCTTTTCGTCAGACAATGGTATCAAATTAATACGCGTTTTTATGGGTAATCTTAGCAGCAAGATGCTTAAGTGTCATTTCGTTAATAAACTATGATCTAAAATTTACGCTCCTCTGAGAACGCTCCAGCATACGATGGCTGCTAATGGGGGGGTTACAAAAGCAATTGCAAGCTTTTTCCCGACATGATTACGGTACGGCCTTTCTTACCTTTGTTACGATCTACGTGCCAATATTATACCTGCCAACTTTTTCTGAGTCAAATGCGTGAGATTTTCACCTTGTCATGACCGGGATTTTCGAAAACGTCCCGTTGAGAGACCACTTCCGAAGATTTCTGATGACTTTCCGAAGACTTCCGAACGTTGCCGAAATGCCCACAGATGTTCCGAAGACGTTTGAGCTACTTAAGGTGGCCCGAACCGATTTATTTGCGCGTTGGTTATGTTTTTGAATCGGTTTTTCGGCAAGCATGATTTAACCGATTTCTATGATTTTTGGCATCCATAATAAAGAATGGTCGAACTTTACGAAAATGCTATTTATTTTCTTATAGGTGTAAAAACGTTTGAGATATCGGTATATGCTTACAACCGCATTTTTACAAGATGTCAATAATTTCAAAACCCTAAGACAGATTTTTCTCTGTCTTCGGCACATAAGGCTCAGAGCTCTCTTCTGCAAGTTTGAAGTCAATCGTGACCGTAGAACTCGCTGCACAAATAGCTGAAATCCCAAAGGCTTAGTATTGTTCTGTCTTTTGTTTTCTTTAAACAATGAATGTATACATAATTAATGTATGGGGTTATACGGAAATCTTGCCCAACTTTATGCAGAATGCGGGGCTAGATTAAATAACTCCTATTTATCAAAGTTACTGTGTATTTTCCCTTCTCTTTTCGCAAAAAAATCTCAACAAAGCAAGATATAACCTCTACGGAAACCTCTAGCCTGCGTAGCTGGCGGTATTGTGTGGGTGCGAGATTAAAGTTTTGGCGGCGGAGCCGTGTTCCAAAAAAAAGGAGTAGGGATATTACAACGGCTCCGCCGCCAAATCTCACTCGACTACTACACAATACCGCCAGCTACGCAGGCTACGGAAATCTCCTACCAGTTTTTAGCACGAAGGTTCCCGTCGTGAGGAGAAATAAAGCCACCACAGGCGGCCCAGACGTAGTATGTGTCACTGAATGAGTATATTAATATTCACATGGACAAATTAATGCGACGAGTCGTCGAAACTCCCATGAACTAAAATAGTCCAAAAGTCAAAATATAACAAAACAAAGCTAAGATACCTTCAACTGAACGTATCCTTGTCTTTCCTGGCCGGTTTAAGTGGCATTTTGTTGAGTTTTGCAATTGTAGGTACTATCTACTAAAGAAGAATTAAAGGCTGGCTACAAAACAAACGGACCATCTCCACACGCCTTCACACGAAGCGCTATAAATTCGAGAATAATCGACGAATCCGCTCCAAATTGCAATCGGCTAATCTGCAGGTAACGTGTACTCCTGCTTCTTGCTAGCTGGCTCCACAAAACCCATCGCAACTGCACCATAATTGCTCGCTCATCAACAACCACTGTTGATGAGCAGTGGTGATCCTAGGGCAAATTGGATCTTTTTAAAAATTACAAGGGCTTCAGTACTATTTTCCCGATTGATTGACCTAGAAGCAATAGTACCATCCCTCCCATAGCAAGTGCTGCATTGTTGCGCGAACGCCGTCGCTAAGCTTGAATATTCACGTCGCGTATTATACCTGGTAGTTTGCGGTCATATCGAAGCGTAAAGGTCAACAGAGAGGACAAATGCAAAGGAAGTTTGATAAACAGAAATTAATCTTTTATCTTGCCCGGCATTCAGCATAAAGTTATTCTTCATGCGAACTGTATTCGCCGTATGTTTCTGATTTAACTCAGTTTCTTGCAACTGAAACTTTGGGCAAGAATACCCTTGCTGATATGAGATAGTCCGCTGGCAGTTTTCCTCTATTCGTGCGTAAACTTTCAAAAATGTGTAAGCGTTGCATTATAACGTTAAATTTGACCAGCTATTTGTGCAGCGATTTCTACGGTGACGATTGACTTCAAACCTGCATATATCAAATTAGAGAGCTCTGAGGCTTATTTGCCGAAGTTAGAGAAAAATCTGTCGAAATTGTTGACATTTTTTGTAAAAACGCGGTTTTAAACATATGCCGATATCTCAAACGTTTTTATACCTACAAGAAAATAAATGACATTTCCTTAAAGTTCCACTATTCTTTATTAAGGATGCCATAAATCATGGAAATCGGTCATACGCTCTTTTTTTTTTTATAAGAATGTTGTTTTTCCGGCCCAGCCTGAATGTTCTTATTTTTCTGCCGATTTTAGGCTGAAAATATTCTTGTATTATTCTTAAATTATAGCTTATGACATTTCCGTTTTAGAATTTATTGGGGTATATGTATATGTATTACATGTACCGTTCATCGAACGGTCATTAGCGTTGAACATTTTGCTATAGCTAGTGCAGCTTTTTTCGTTTTGTTGGCTAGTTTCGCCGTTCAGAGAAAGGAATAATTTTATACGGTTAAGTTAAAAACATAAAATTGTATTGTATTTACAGACGTTTCAACACACAAAATTATATCTATCCTTTTTAAAATCTCAGCCTTGACTTTATTCTTAAAATATTCTTAAAATTTCGCAAATTTCAGCCTCGATATTCTTATAAAATATATTCTTATAAAAAAAAAAGAGTGTATCATTCCGGCCAAAAAACGCGATTCAAAAACATAACCAACGCGCATATAAATAGGTTCGGGCCACCTTAAAAGACGACAATTTTAGTACGCCTTGATATGCTTAGAACACAAAAAAGGACACAATGCCATCATTTAACGCCTTTCTGGCTTGAATTTTCGATATTAATCATGTGTTAAAGAAAGTACAATTTGTCCAGATTTGTGAGATAGGCGTAAGAAATTGTCCTTGATGCGTGAGATCAATATCTTTCGTTCACAGGCGTGAGACTCATGCATAATACGTGAGAGTTGACACGTATACAATATTCTGAAGGTATAAATTTTGATTTGCTTAATGGTTGGAAATGTTGGACTCTGGCCAGCAAAAACGTTCGAGTGGAAGAGAGTAACACAAGACTTGAGAAATGGAGAGCCACTTGAAATGTTAATATAGCAAACCTGATAAAGATTAAGATACTATTGCATCAGTTTTCGAATTTAACGTTTAATTGCCATTATATGTACCTTAATTCCACATCAAAAATATACAAATAAGTTTCATAGTTAATCGTTAATAATCATTTAACTGACAACTAACAAATGGCCTAAAATTTAACTAACAACTGACAAATGGCCAAAATTCTAACTGAAAACTGACATTTGTAGTCACCCATCCAGACCCTCTAATTTACGAGCTGACTCATGATCAGAAGCCCTTGGATCCGTTTCGTCAGCTTAAACGAGTTTGCTAAATACCAATTTCGGTCACCCAAGATCGCCAATTTGAGTGTACATGCAGCACACAACAAAAGTAAAAAAAACTTACCTTGCAAAAAGAAATAACCGAAAAGACAGTAAGGATAAAAGAGTGCATCTTTCTGCTCAAGGAGGTGGCGAAAGGCTTCCACCAGCCGCTTTAGCTCAACACTGATTTTGTTGCTAATGACAGGTGCCTAAAACTGACCTTGCAAAGGCCCACAACTACTTAATTATTAACGCATTTATCGAGTTGTCTGTTAGAAGTTAATGTAATGCGGTGACACAGTGTTTTAGACCGTTAAAATAACCACTTTTTGACATGTTATTTTGTTGTTCACTCTCACCACTCTAAAGAGTGTCTGGATGGGGGAGTACAAATGTCAGTTGACAGTTAAAATTTTGGCCATTTAGTCAGTTTTTAGTTACATTTTAGGCTATTTGTCAGTTGTCAGTTAAACGATTATTAATGATAAACTACAAAACTTATTTCTATATTTTTGATGCGAAATTAAGACACACATGTATAAATTATTAACGCATTTATCGAGTTGTCCATTAGAAGTTGATGCAGTGCGGTGACACAGTGTTTTAGCAGTTACAATTATTTACGACCCTCTAATTTACGAGTCAACTCGTAAATTAGAGGGTCTGGGTGGGTGACTACAAATGTCTGTTGACAGTTAAAATTTTGGCCATTTGTCAATTGTTAGTTAAATTTTAGGCTATTTGTCAGTTGTCAATTAAATGATTATTAATGATTAACTATGAAACTTATTTGTATATTCTTGATGCGAAATTAAAGCACATATAATGTAAATTTAACGTTAAATTCGAAAACTGATGCAATAGTATCTTAATTTTTATCAGGTTTGCTATTGGAAGCATTTCAAGTGGCACTCAATTTCTCAAGTCTTGTGTTATTCTCTTCCACTCGAACGTTTTCGTTGGCCAGAGTCCAACATTTCCAACCGTTAAGCCAATCAAAATTTATACCTTCAGAATGTTGGATACCTCCCAACTCTCACGTATTATGCATGAGTTTCACGCCTGAGGACTAAAGACATCGATCTCACGCATCAAGGACAATTTCTCACGCCTGACTCACAAATCCGGACAAATTGTTCTTTAACACATGATTAATATCGAAAATTCAATCCAGAAAGGCGTTAAATGATGACATTGTGTCCTTTTTTGTGTTCTAACCAAATCAAAGCAAGATAAAATGGTCGTCTTTTAAGTAGCTTCGAAGTCCTCAAACGTCCTCGGAACATCTGTTGGCATTCTCGGCAACATTCGGAAGTCTTCGGAAAGTCATCGGACATCTTCGGAAGTCGTCGATCGCCGGGACGTTTTCGGAAATCCCGGTCATTTCAAGGTGAAAATCTCACGCATTTGACTCCGAAAGGGCCACTTGAAATGCTTACAATAGCAAACCTGATAAAAATATTCGAAGACAAGGCATGCACGTGCAAGGTACCGATAAAAAGCTCCTTCTTCGCAGCTTCTGTCTCGCTTGTCAAAACATTGTTTATTAGTACCAGTGCACCCTCATACGGCGATAAAGCATGACCGACCTCCTGACCTATTTTCGCTCTCGGCGGGCTGGCAATATGGCCGAACAGAATTTCAAAGAAGAGGACTGGGGAGATGGGCACACTTTCCTTGGCCGAAATTGCCCAAAAAATTTCCAGGCGTGGTTAAAAGAAATAGAATAACAATATTAATGATGATAATAATAACAGTAATAATAAAACTAATAAAAAAAAGAATGAAATAGATACAAAGTCTACCAATTTTTAGGGAATGTCCAAAACGCTTTAGATTTAAATTTTACACTAGTTAATATTTTGCTGGAATTTTTGTATTATTGTCGAGCTGGCTGCCAACAACTTTTTTCCGTAACATGCCTTTTCGAGGAAGTACATATTGCTAAGGCTCCAGCAAAGATTATGATCATTATCAAAAACGATGATCGTAGCTCGTCGCTCTAATAGTTCAACACACTTCACTACGAAGTTTGTTGTTGTTGTTTCTTTAATAATTGTAGTTGTTTTTTGCACATTTCCGACTTATTACCAGATTCGGATTTAAAGAAAGGACCCGAATAATGTTTCATAATAATTGGACTCAAAAAATCCTATTTTTTGTTAAAAAGCTATCGTGGTCTCCTTACTCGCTCCGTTCCTTTTTACGCCCGTAATTTTCTACCTGTATTGAGGCAACAAGTATGCCTTGCCTTTTTACTCAAGACTGACCATGATGCTTTCCAAATCTGCATAATCACTCTATTCGATAGCCTTGCCGTATCTCCGGGATAACGAGCAGTCGGAACCCGGCCGTACACCGTAAATCTTAGCTAGCCGCCACCATCTTTGATTTTCAAAGAAGAGGAACTGGGGAGAAGAAGAAGAAGAACTGTATACAAATCGCCCAGGTCGAATTTATTTATCATTACAGTCCAATGGCCAATTTTCTTCTTCAGCAGTTCATATCATTGAAAAAAATATTCATATTAGCATGATTTTTTTTCATTACTGCATAGCAAGGAAGCGAATTTTTTTCTTTTTTTTTCATCGTTTGTCAATTACTCTGAGTACGTGACAGAGGGTTTTTTCTAGCTCTTGTGCGGAGGAATCCACAAACCGCGCATGAAATTAAAAATCTCTAGCACTCAGAGAATCAGGGTCAATACAACGTCAATAATAATCCTGCTGGACAAATACTCAAAATATTTATAGCAAATATACATTGCTTTTCATTTTCGAATTTAAACAATCAAGCATCATTTGCTGCTGTCATTGGAAATCATTCTAATTAATTAATCTTCATCCTCTATATCACTCAACATGTCAATACTTTCGTCATCCAGTAGATCGAGCTCATCAGGTACATCGTTCAGTTTTTCTAGACTTTCTTTTATCGTTTCATCCAAAGCTGCAAAGTACCTATCCAAGTCATTACCATCACTATCCATCTCTTGTTTAATCCTGTTCGTCGTTGACCTGATTGACAGTAGGTAGCATGGCGTCGTTAACGATGCAGCTCTCCCGCGCGCGTCGAGGAGCTAGGTGTTCGTCCTCGAAGTTTTCTACCTCCACCTCCAGCCAATCCACGGCCTGTTGCTGCTCTCTTGCGGCATTAAGGGTATTTTCTTTACCACGCGCGACATTTCTTTCTTCTCCTGGGAAGAGGCTGTGTTCAATGGCAGAGGAGAGTCCACTACCTCTTGAATTCTCCATAAATCTGTTAATGTCAGAAGACACTCGATGCGAATGCGGCAGGTGCAGTGCTTCTTTGATATTCCTCGGAGAATAGCAAAACGAAGGGTTCGCTCTTTCTCACATTGTCTGCGAAGGCAGCGAAAGAGTTCCACTTTCCGATTGAGGACTGTGAACTGGGTGATAAGTGTAAGAAGATTTGCTGTATTGCCTTAAGTTTGGACCATTCGCCGTTATGAACAGTTATCCAATTTTGTAACTAAATTTAAACATCTGAACAGTATCAGGTATTTTCTGTGTTCAATGATCATATTAGTTTCTTCTTCCCTGAATCTAATGTGTTTTCATGATAGAAATCTTCAAGATTTTTGGCCGTTGTGGCCACGCTTGACAAGACACGCCAGACAACTTGTAAAGCTACTAGTTGAGTTGATTTCAAAATATTGAATTGCCACAAAACCCCTGAAACAGCTGTGCGGCCTAGTCTGGAGCATGTATGCAAAATATAAAACGGCACACTGATCCTGACAGCAAGGCGATGAACAATTTTTAATGTCAACAAATAATAAAACGAAATGGTTGAAATAATTTTTTGGTTTTATCATTTTCAAATTGTTTACTTGTCCATCGCTTTGCGGTCTGAGTATCCGTTTTGTAAAGTTGACCCGTGTGATATAAAGGTAACCCTACCTGTGAAATTTTGCTTGTAAACTAGTGCTTTCGTTATCCCGTTTGCCAATATAATAGGGTAACTCAAGCAAAAGCTAGCGTTACCCTCACGTCGCCATTTACTGCATGGTGGATTCGTATTGAAGATTTCATGCAGACGCATCCCTAACTTAGTTTTCTTTATTGGGCAGTCATTCTCTTTTTCAAACGAAATCCCTTACTTACATTTTTTTCTATATTGGGCAGCACTTTGCTTCCAACTTGGAATCAAACCGTTAGTTCATAAGCACTAAACTGTGTCGAAAGTCATGAATTACCAAAAGTTGTTCAGTAATAGCCTCTGGAACCTCTTCTTCCACGATTTAAAAGCTAAAAAACTGAATACAATACAATACAATAATTTTATTAACTCTCCCAAAGGGCAATTCTGAAGTTAATTTACGAATGCTAAAAAGAAAGGGATAAGAAGAAAAAGTTTAAATTAATTACAATCTTGGTACAAACTAAAAGCCTAAACTATGCGCGTACAATTACGTTATCCCTTTGGAGATATAGACTGAATCAAATATTAACTATTTAGCGCATGGGGTCTCCCGCAATTCGCGTTTGACGCTCGTCTTAAAGGTACATAGTGACGGGCTATTTCTAGTGTCTGTGGTCAGAGAGTTCCAGGCACTTACAGCGCGATAATAAAATGACCGTTGCGCGGTAACTGTTCTGCATAGAGGGAAATTTAGATTGTCCCTTTTCGTCGCTCGTGTTGCAGTGGTGTGTATCTGATCGCTTCCTGAGTTTACTACTCAGGTTCAACGGGGCGAGGCCATTAACAATTTTGTATACTTGGGTAGTATCACGGACTAATAGCTGATCTTTGATGGAGGGCCACCCTAATTTCCGAAAACAGGCGAGATGTGATCAAACTTTTTGGTATCTGTTAATACGCGGGCTGCGACGTTTTGCACTAATCGTAATTTGTGTACATTTTGCTTTGAGGTGCCTGCCCAGA
The DNA here is from genome assembly GCF_958299795.1 of Porites lutea. Taxonomy (NCBI): domain Eukaryota; kingdom Metazoa; phylum Cnidaria; class Anthozoa; order Scleractinia; family Poritidae; genus Porites; species Porites lutea. Next base: position 47,764,722 of record NC_133204.1, on the reverse strand, counting down.
CAGTGGAACAGTAAAAAAGTTTACTAAAAATAAGAGAATTCAAAATAGTTGACAAGACAGGTTTAGTAAACAGGTGTCTGACCCTACTAATCTGACATAACATGGACAGGAGAGACGATGTTAACGTGTGTTTACATATGATCATTAAAGTTGAGGTATGAGTCCAGTGTAATGCCTAAGTCCTTAACTGAGGATACCGGAGTGAGTCCTTGGTCGAGGAAAGGCCCTGATGTCTGATACCTTGCTTAGGAGCTGCCTTGTCCCGAAAAAAATGAGTTTGGTTTTGCTTGGATTTATCAGTAATTGGTGTGAGCAACACCACCCAGCAATGAGACATATGTGTTATCGTAAGCTCATCAGATAGAGAGGTGCCTAATCGAGTAGACTGCTTGCGATTCGTGAGGTAACTCTCGAACCATTTAAGAGCCTGACTTGATGTGCCTAGGCTGCGTAGTTTGAGAAGAAGAGTACTGTGGCAAATACTGTCGAAGACCTTACTGAGCTCTATAAGGACCATAGCCGTCAACTGCTGTTGGTCTATAGCCCTGAAGATATGATCAGCAACCAAAAGGCTCACAGTTTCCGTAGAATGGTTCTTGCGGTTCCCGCTCTGATGTTGAGTGAGTTTGTCTTGCTTAGTCAGGAAGTCATTAAATTGAATCAAGGCAATCTTCTCAGCCACTTTAGAAAAGACAGGAAGCAACAAGATCGGTCGGTTGTTATTGGGGACCTCATGATCACCGTCTTTTAGGTGGGGTACAATCACAGACTTTTTCCAAACCCTAGGGAATTTAGAACAGGCAAACGAGGAGTTCATTAAAAATCGGAAGTATGTAAGGGAGGCAGTCCTTGATTACAAACAGTGGAATTCTATCATAGCCAGGGGCCTTGTTGGACAGCATAGCAGTTAAAACCTCTCCAGAACAGGACACAGGTTGAAAGTCGAATAAGCCTTCACCAGACTTCGGTGAATTATTGCTACAAGAGGGGAGGTAATCAGTAAGCCACGTTCGATATATCAAAATTTAAACGTGACTCCGGGGAGTTTTGCAAACAAAATCGCTTTGTTTTTCTCGATCTCATCCATTCTCAGAAGAGGCTTGAGCACAAAGAAAATTAAACCAAATATAGAAAAAAGACCAGAAATACTTGAATTTTAATGTATCGAACGTGGCTATCAAAAAAATAGGGGTTTGACGGGAAATAGGCAGAACACGAGATCCGACCAATCAGAGAGTGTCATTTGGATACCCGTCGCCTGAAAGGTCTGTTTAAGAAATGTAAGAACTGAAATCTTGGTTATTTTTGAGACTATATAGTATTTTCTAACAGAGAAAATGAATTAGATATTTACAAGGATAATTAATAACAAAACCCAAAGATTAAAGAAGTGCAACAATTCAAACAAAGTTTCAGCGCCAAGGTGTTTATTATTAAATCATTGTCTCTTATTGATCAATAACATCAAGTGAGCTACTGACTTTAATTCTTGGCCATATGACTAACTCCAAGTATATAAACGAGCACAGCTGCATTACGGTCATTTACCAGTGGGTGGGGTCTGAAATCCAGTGTAAGCCAAAGGTATTTCTGAAAGACCTAAACTAATGATGAGACGACCGTTTTTAGTTCCTTGGTGGCAATTTACTTAAGACAGGGTCAAGAATCAATTAGATTTGTGTAAAACATGTGTATTATCTGTCTGGATTTGCTTAGATGTTAGCCTGTACACAGACGTTGTTTTATTTTTCTTTTCGGCGAGCGCACTACGGCGAGCGCGGAGAGCGAGAAAGAAAAATAAAGAATTATTTTCTTCTTCCCCCAACACTATTATTTTTTATCACGCGCGCTCGACGGACTTAGAAGAGAAAATGGAGGGTCTGAGACTCTGTTTTTTAAAGGGGGGGGGGGGGGGGGGTGTATTATTTTTTCTAGTCTGTTAAAAAATCGCGTTTTCAGCCTTTCCCTAGTCTGCTACACAGCCGTTTTTAGTGTCGTAACGCAACGCTCCTCCCCGAGGAGCGTTGCGTTACTTTTCGCACCTTTCTGTCTCAGCCCGCATCAGGGTGATTGATCCGTTTAACAAATGAAACGAGAAAATAATACGATATTGGACGATGCAGACTCTGTGAATCGTAATAACTTTGTCCCATCTCAGAGCTTTGCATGATGCTCTCCGGGAAATGTTTCTCAAGGCTACCAATATATAAAACTAAACTGCTAAACAGCACCGAAACCAGCTTTAGGCGACCGCTGATTTCAAACTGATGACTGTCACTTGTGTTAAAGGAAGAATTGTGGGTAGGGGAAAAATAGGGAGGGGGTGTGGGGGATAGTAAGATAGTAATTCTGTCTTAGCCCAGGTCAGAGTTCACCGACAATTTTGCTCTCACCTCATTCATTTGACTCCTAAAGAACCTGTTCCCGAGGTCAAAGACTTAGTGGTCACCTTTAGAAAAGTGAACAATATCGCAGATATCGTACCTTCCTGTCTCAGCCCGGATCAGGGTGATTGATCCGTTTAGCCAAATGAAAAGAGATGAAAATGCTCTCCGGGAGACTTTTCTCAAGGTGACCAAACTGCTAAACGGCACAGAAACCAGCTTTAGGCGACCGCTGATTACGTTTAACTGATAACTAGACTACGAGTAGTCCCCCATTTTTCCTCAGGGATAGTAGAGCGAGCGAAACGCGAGCGCGCGTGAAAATCACCCCACGCGAGAAAAGGCGACACGCGGCGGGGAGAGAGAAATTTTTCTCTCTCCCGCGCGCTCGCGTTTCGCTCGCTCTACTATCCCTGAGGAAAAATGGGGGACTACTCGTAGTCTAACTGATAACCGTCACTTGTGTTAAAGAAAGAATTGTGGGTAGAGAAAAAATAGTGAGGGGGGGGGGGGGGGGTAAGATAGTAATTCTGTCTTCATCCACTTCTACACAAATCCCTAACCACAAGACCAGCCAAAAAAAAAAAAGAGCAAACAACACAGTAAACAGGCTATTAGACAGGGAAAGTTGAGCAAAATTACGAAATAATTGCTAACCCGGTTTTCATAACTCGTAGATATGTATTTTAGTTTTAGTTCCAGGTATCTTTTATTTTAAAGTATAAAATCTAATTTTTCAGCTAGTATTTTTGATCTTAGCTAGGACTTTTCTGTAAACCACTAATGCGATGTCGGAAAGCTTCATAATAAAAGATTATTATTCAACTCAATTCTTCTTTGTCTGATTTAGTCTTAATATCAATAAAACACCAGTCCTTGAAGTTTTTGTCTGAGAGCCCGCTAAATACGGACTTCCGGATAATACGGACACTATGGCACGTCCCCTTGGTGTCCGTATTAACCGGATTCCACGTTATTCCCCTTTACTATTGTCAATACAGAGTTCTCAGGAAGGGGAAATCTCAAATGTTCCATGTTCTAAAATAACTTGGCACAGGGTAGACAATAATTTGGGCCTATTTCCTTTTCAGGGGGGTTAGTGTCGTATTTGCCACCTTTGATCTAAATTGGCTCACTCACACCTTCACATGCTGCCAATATTGATAGCCATACTTTGCGGTCTTTTAAAAAAATCATTTTCTTTCTCTCTTCCCATGATCTGAAGAGAAATTATTTTTAATCAATTTTTTTTAAAGCTGAACATTTAACTTTTATCGTAGTAGTAATAAAACCGGCAGTGAGAGTGTACTACGTGCAGCTATTGATTGGTCTTAACTTTGATGCGATGCCACTTATGTATAGTAATTAATGAATTTACAATTATTAAATTTTAAAGAAAGGACGAATAGGGTACACACTCGCAAAAACTCAGAAACACACTGGTAGTATATGGTTGAGCCTAAACAGGATTTACAAGGGATTGGAATTAGTCTAGTTTCCGAGGTTTTTGAACTCGTACCGAAATGGGGTTCAAACGCTTTCAGACATGTCTGTGATTATACAACCAAAGCGAAATTTACGTGCAGCCATTGGCCATGGGGATCGTCACTAAGATCTCTGTTGGTCCTTGGCCACTTCGTGCCTCTGCAAATTTTTTCCAATCCGCTGGATCATTTGAACCCTTATAACCAACTAAAGCCCACGAGGCGCGATATCCCAAAGGTCGAGGATTTGTTGCTCCGAGCCTTGTCAGCTGGGCGTCAGCTGCCTGTTTGTTGGACTCCGATGCACCTCCGGCCCACGAAGCGTCATCCTGGGTCGCTGCTAACACGATCACGTTATTGGGCAGGCCGGTAAGAAATGCTGCTAGTTGATCATCTGCTGTACTGGAAGCATGGGAGTCAAATGCCTGGGAATTTATAAAATGTCCATCTCTGCTTAACACCACTACGTTATATCCTCTTTGCTGAAAGGAAAACAAGGTAAAGTTTTTAGTTCCCTGAATATATTGCGAGAAAATATTTTGTGTGGATTTATTGCTAGAGTACTGGCCACTCTGATACCCATCAGTTTCAGATCTAGAGGGAATAGACTTGTAGCGATTAGGATGTAGCTATTTTTCCCTGCCATTTAGGTGCCTTTTTTTAGGGGAGGGGGGCCTTGCTATTTGCACATTTTCGCTGAGGTAAGCGAAGCTATTGACTTGACGACAAAATCATTTCTTTTGGCGACACTCTACTTACTAACATTCCATTTTTGCAAGCCTCTTCCTGGTAATTGAAGGAAGACGTACAGTCTACGTAAAGTTGAAACGGGACTTCATCAATGCATCATAGAGGACATTTTTTTATACAGATATGGCAACTGCCTTCTTCATCTTTCTCACAGTTTATTACTAATATCTTTTTTAACTACTCACTTTTGGCGACCTCTCAACTCCATCCACCAAGATCGAGGCCTTTGTCTTAAGAGGACACCCTTCACTTGTATCATCAAATTTACCAGCGGAACAGATGTGAATGTCGATACCTCCTGTTCGGAGATCAAGTTGCATTACATCATCATGGTGGTAAACTCTCTTAGAAGAACAACGTTGGGAGCGACCTTAGTGTCCGTTCTTATGGAGACCTTTTCACAGAAGGTAAAACAAAAAGACTAAGAAAACGCAGGGGTCAATTGTAGATGTCCGTTTTACAGCGCACATACTCAAAATATGCCAAAGAGTTTCTTTTCTGCTCCAGTAGTTACCCTCTTCTGCTGAATGTCTTCCTCGTTTAGATATCGTTCATTTTCACCGACGAAGTCCGCCATTTTCTTTGTTGTTATTCGGAATTAATTAATTCACTGCGACGCAGCTAACGCTGACTCGTCCCCAGTTGTCTCTCTTGAGAAAGGAGAGAAGCGCAAGGGGGTGGGGGGGGGGGGGGTGGGCGGACGAGTCAGTAGCTAACGGGAAAACGACGTCATTCTGCTTGCGCAGAAGAATGTTTGGAGTATATTCCACATATTCGGATTTGGAATAGCAAGTTAGCAATCGAACGGATATTCCGGATTAGTAAAATCCAACTAGTGGTCTGTTATCAATGCTGCGTTCTGATTGGTTGAGCTTCTACTAGGCTATATGTTATGGCCCACTAGTAGCGAAAAGCGCCGGCTTTGAAAACCAAAAACAATGGCGGCTGAATCGCTAGTTTTGCTAGCTTAAGTTGTTTTGTCTCGATACTTTTGACCAACTAGTTGGATTTTACTGAAAACAATTATTCCTCTCGCCCTCATGGCATCTAAGTCGATAGCTATTGACTCAGAGCCGCATTCGGGTTCGACGAATAATTGTTATTTTCTTTAGTCTGACGTTGTATTCCTATTTCAGACTAAAGGTCAATCAGTCGAAAGCACCCTAAAATGGACAGTGTACTTTTTCTTGGAGGGGAGGGGGGAGCTGAACGCTATGATTAAGTGAGATAAAACATGAACGTTTACGGACCATAACACATCCAGACGACCTTCAGCCTCCAGTTTAGTGACTCTTCCACGTGAATGCCCTTAGCAGACGCTGAAAAAGAAATGAAATAAATTAAAATAAAATAAGAAAGAGGAGTTATTACTTTAAATAACCAAATACAAACCAACCAAATAAAAGAAGAGGGCTCAATGTTGACAGCTTCTGTTGACTAGATTTCTGTTGTCAGAGACTTCGTAATAACAGGAAAATGATTCTCTATAATAAAGTAGAACAAGGCAGACTGACCTCCCCACTTGGTGCCGATATTAGAAGTTTGAACATGCTCAGCTCGTGGAGTCAGGGTGGCACTGTTGATAGCCAAGTCATTTTCAATCATGTCAGCAAGAACTGTGGTTGGTTTTACTTTTGCCGCATCCCAATCGCTCAATGCGGCACCAATGAACTTGGAAGAATGTGAAGAACTTTTCACGACCGCTCTCCCATCTTTGCTAACGCCGTACCACATGCTGTCCGCAACGTCATATCCGAGGAGAGCAATCACATTATGATGCATTGCTGTCAAAAAAGGGGGTAATTGGGACTCAACTAATTGTTCCAGGGTTTTACAAATATATATATATATAACTTCACCGAAGTTCAGGTTTTACGAGTAATCATCGTTTTATTGCTACAGAACTGTTTCGTATGGTGCAAGGACCACACTCATCACTCATCCCTCATTAAGTCGAGCGCTCTACGAAATACGTTCTACTCAAATAACGAATTTATATATATATATTTATATAGTTAACCATGTTACCCCTAGACTGAGTTCTGCATGATGAGCAGATTTCCATTCTAACCTCTGCATCTATGGACGAAACCCCATACTATTCCATTCAAATGAAACTCAGCTGACTCAGTTCTTTGATAAAAACTTTGCGCAGAAAATTTTCGTTTGTAAATTTCCTTCATTAGCCACACTTCATTATCTAAGTTACACCAGGGCTCAAAGTTATTTTCGGACGGTGATCGGGCACGATCGCCGGCCACTGAAGAAATTTTCGCTCTGTGAAGTCTCGTTTTTGACCGGCCAAAATATTGGGTGACGAGGTTAACTTTGTTATTCTCTTGGAATTTTCTATTTGTGAACGGCCCTTGGCCCTTAGTTTTGACTGTTGACGGTTACATTTTTTCCAATTTTGAAGGCTCAAATTTAGGCTAAATTTTACAGCTTTTAACGCGTACGGTTGACGGTTATTAAGCAGACATTTAGTACAAGAGTTACATTTAATAATAAGTTCTGCATAAATTGATATTAGCTGTTGTGTTTCGGAGGTTTTTCTAGCCTTTTGCTTATAAAATTTTGAAATATTTTTAGATAAAGGCAAAATTCTAAGCCAGGTCATGTAAGTCTAGAAATGGTTTTTCCAGTTTGGAGATTCTTCAGGAGCGTGAAGTCCGTGAAGATTAGCTGAAATTGAGAGATTTGAAGTACCTAGAAACTTTTTGACGGTTAATATTAATTTACCTTTTTGACGGTTGACGGTAAAAATGACCATTTTTGACCGTATGTAAATTTGACGGTTAAATTTTAGGCCGTTTGACAGCTGACAGTAAACCCCATTGAGTCCCATCTGGAGCCCAAAACCCCTTCCCCCACCTCCATAACTTGAAAACCGCTTTAGCACGGGGGGAGGGTGCTCCAAACCCTCCGACTGAATAGGGTGAAAACTCCTACCTGTCCATGAGGCACCTCTGTCCCTGCTGAAGAAACAAGTGGAAGATCCCCTTTTGAAGCTGTAAAAACAAGATAATTGTTTCAAAACGAGTCACGTTTAAGCATCTTTAATTACGTTACTTCTCTATATTCAGGCAATTCACCACACTGAAACACAAAACTCAAAGCGAACCATTCTCTGCATGCCTTTCTTTCTTAGCCTGACTCTTCTTGTAGCGCTGGTGGAATTTAATCTTTTATCTTAGGGGTTTGATTTTATCCTTTATCTTTCAACCACCTATGAACAAACATTGCCATGCGAAAAAAAACAAAGGAAAATAACGTTTCCTGCACGGCTTTAAAAAAATAAACAATAAACAAATTAGCATAGTATAATAGCAAGGACACCCCGCTTTTTGTCGATTTGTTTCCTTACTGTAGTGTTATTGGCCTGCGGATTTCCACCGTAGTCCAGGCCCTTATCTTCATTCAGGAGGGAGTCATAAACTAAGGCCTGGGCACTAGAGCAGATATTGGCGAATGAAAATCCGATGTGTCTGGCCATCGTGACGTCACGTTCAAGCCCGCCCGGGAAGGTTTGAAAGAAAGTAAACAAAATGCTTGTCGTGAAAAGTTCACGGTCCAATTTCTCAGTAACAGTAGAGCAAATCATTTCAACCACTAAAGCGACGCTATAGATGTTATCATTTAAAGTATCAATAACGGAATTTTAACCTGAAAACAAAAAACACACTGGCCACAAGACTCAAAAGTGTTGACAAACGCTCCTACCGATCGATAAAAATCACCACCAAGATCATCTTTAATGGCCTGTAACTCAGAAACGCCACAATACTGCGCTTGGGGACAAAAACATAAGTTACATAGGTCAAAACTCTTTCTCATTTTTGAAAAATTAAATCTCATAACAATTTCATAAAAATGATCAGTGGCTTTAAACACTACTTTCCGCAGGTACCTTGCGAGTCAGCCGCGAAGGGCAAGAGAAATAAGCCAGTTAATCCAACAATAAAGCTCTCGAATTGAAACGAGTAATACGATTAATTCGAGGGTATCTTTTTATGTCAATGTTTGGACTTGAGAGGGGCTTGAATACAGTTTAAGTCTACAAATTGCCTAAGAAATATGTTACACCCATACTACGTTTATAGCCAGTTGGGCTGACGCAAGATTCTACAGGAGCCTTCCACTGAAAACAATACCTTGAAGAAAAAATCAGAATCAAAACAATGGCGTTTATAAATAGGTGGAAAATATCTCAGAACTGGGAACAGAACGCTAAGGCTAGTGACTCGGCGATTTGAACATTTTCACTTCGAACCTGGACAGCGACATTGAAGCTTATTTGAAAACGGCTTACGACCTGAAGAGACAGTTCTTGAAGGTACCAAATCGCTTATCAATGAGCGGGCAAATATTCTGTCAAGGTTCAGCTATACCGTTCAATCTTCCCCCCAAAAAAATGGTAATAAGGACGCCTTTAAAACTGGTCAATAAACGCTCGAAATCTGGAGTAACTGTTTCCATGGGGGTCCGCATATTCCAACTATCAGTGCAGATTCAAGCATTTCACCTAAACTACACTGTACATGCTTGGATTGCCGAAGCCATTCGGGTGTAAGTTTTTCGTTGGTAAATAATAATTGCTCCATTTGCTCCTCAGAGGTAAGTATATAAGGAAACTATTTCCCAAGTCTGTTGTTATGTGGGAGTATATCTACCTCACTTGAAATTATGCTTCTAGAGCTGATACCCAAGTATCCCTGCAACAAAATACTTATAGTGTAAATCTTTTATTAACACTTTTTCTTTACTTTCCATGGAACTATGCAAGATAATCTTACTAAATAAAAGAAAAGGTCAGGAAAAATGTCTAGACAGGTCAAATTACTTAAGACAGTACAAGAAGCACTAGAGCTGGACAAAAATAATCAAATTAAACAAAACATTTTGGGTTGTAGTTTCACGTCACTAAAAAATACAACTGGAAATCTGTCTGCATTCTCAGGCTAAAGCTTTCAGTGATGAATTGACTTGAAGGCTATGGCGGTTAAAACACATTATTCATTATTTTTCTTCTAAAATCCTGTCTGTGAGCAGTTTCACCAAAATAATTTCTAGGTATAAATCCTCATCACATTGTCAATAACAAAAAAAAGAACAAGTAGATGATCAAATGTTATGTTCTGGAGTGACCATAAATGTTTTGATCGAACGCTGATGTAGAGGCCAAGAGAATAAGTAATAATGAGAGGCCTGCCAGTCTAGTCTCCAATTCTATTTACATGTAACAGATGTAAGCTTGGAAACGTCGTTGGTCTAAGTAGTGTTAATCCTGTAGAAAAAACAGAAAATGATTAGCATTACCAATGCACCTTTCTAGTCCATACCACCATAGATACTACTGAAAACCTGTTTAAGATTTATATACTGTTTTGTATAGTTAGATAGACTGATTAGTTACTCTTAGTGACAAAGTAAGCAAGTAAAGGTTGCAGTGTTTAAATGCATCAGTCAATTGAAACCCTTCTCCCCCCTCCCCCCCCCTCCCCCCAAACCTCTGGCGCATAGCGGGGATTTAATGCAGCCAATGTCAGGATTTAACACATATTTAACAACGTACTGGCCCTGTGTGCAATGGAATTAACAAAATTCCTGCTTGAGCCAGCTCATGGGCAGGGATTTAACAGTGCATAATTTATGCATTTTTGGAAGCAGGGACAGAGAGAGGGGGATTTAATATGAGTGACTTAGAAGCCCTTGTTTCCTCCAGGGGAGAGGGGGGTTGTGCCATATATGGGCTATATAGGTATGTTCCACTCTGAAGGGTATGGTTTTCAAGCACTTTACTCTAGGATAGGGTATAAGGAGAGTTTGTATTCCAGGAAACTGATCAATTGGTTGAAGATTTTAGTCTAGACTAGGCAATCAGGAATTGTCACTCAAAATTAGAATCAAAAGCAAGGAGTTGCCGTTACTCTACAAAAGAAAACCCAGAATGAAGTTAATCGTCAGGACTAGCAGAGAAACCAAGTGCCCACTCCTAAAATGTAAAAGCACACTGCAAAACGAAAGTAAACCGACAGATAACCTGAGATCAGGCGTTATTTTTTTTTTGCTTCTTTGTTTCTTTGGCTTGAGAGGGAAAAAAAAATAACACCTGATGCATTCATTCAACAAGCTGTTAACCGCCCCCTAATTTACATAATGTAACGTCTTCTTGACCTGTCATGTTATTAGCCAATAAGCGTTTACCATACGGGAATCATATTTTAATGTCTCTTTTGAAATAAATTTTAGGGAAAAGAACATTTTTAAGTACATCCATGTTCAGATGGTGCTTCCTAAAAAAATTTTTAAATGTGTTGTTTCTGTGATGAAATACTGCTAGCTGGAGCTGCCGTACCTCTATTTAACAGCTACAAATAATAAAGAATTTACAGGTTAAAGCTCATTGACTTCGAAAGCAGTGAAAAAAAAAATTAGGCTGACGCACCATATTTTACGAACTGAAAGGTGTTGTGAAAGCGAAGATCGCTCAGAATAATTCGCAGGTTTCTGAAGGAGGAATTACAGTCAATCAAGGTCAAGATTCCATTCATGAATTGATTATTTGAAAAGTGAACCCGTTTGTCGTTTCTGTACCTTGTAGCCGGTATCAAATTGCATTCAAATGATCAGTGAATTTTTGACTGCAACTTTTTAGTATACGATGAGATGGAAAATATGAAATTTCTATTTACGCATTCTTCAAATTCAAGAAAACTGAGCCGGCAGAAATTTTATAACAAACTCGCGTGTGAATTCACTGCTCATTACGCAAGCAAAAATGCAGACTGAAATCAACCACAACTAACGGATGGTGGCATTTTGGCCAATTGGAGCAGCGCAAATCATCCGCATTGTTTCCTATCCAATCATAAAAAAGTCCAGATTCTGGCTTTTTTACATGTGATCCGACAAAGAAATGTATCATGCCCTCTTCCCGTGAGAGACATAAAGGGATAATAGGGAGAGGGCATGATCTCAGGCTAACCGACAGTTGGAAGCACTGTTAGCAATTACAAAGTTCAGCTAGTGGATGACATTTCTCATGAATTTGATGGAATGCCGTTGAGAGTTTCTTTTAACAGGTCCATTGGTTTGAAAATAAAATGAATAAATACAGAGTACTTGACGGAAGAGAGCGGTTTAAATCAAACCTAGAACTACAACTACTAATTCCCTGCCATAAGGTGCTTTTAACAAACTGCTTGGCCCGGGAAGGGAAAAAATTAGTGGTATTAATGTTAAATTCCCCGCTAAGTCTCAGGGATCAGGTAGCCTGCGAAGCGCAGACGCATTTCCGGTCGTCGCTTCTCTCCCTCCGAAAAATAGCGTCTGCGAACCCGAGCGGCAAAACGATTTCCGTGACGTAAAACCTTTTTAGCCAATCACGGTTTAGCTCTTAAAATCAAGGAACTAACTCGCGAGACTTCTCGCAGGATCGTGCGCGGTGGATATGTTTTCAAGTCGAAATTGAAAGGACGACGTGGCTTCTGTATAGCCGTCCTTTTTTCTCAGAACGACGCGTTTACGAAAGTTAATTTGCCAGGATTGTGGGACTGATTGACGAAATAAGTATCAAGAGGATTCATATCGAAGAAAAGATTAGAGGACAATTTCCATCTATTTGCCTACGGAGTCACTGATTTATCACACCTTGTTGTTTTGATCATATTCGAAACGATAAATGTCCTAATGACAGAAGACGCATCATGCCGTTTGTTGCTTCTGTTCCTCTCTGGTTCCTGACAGGAAAGTGTGCCTTGGAGAACTCTTCGATAGTTTGTCGTGTGCCGCTTTAGATATTTTTAGTAGATATCCTTTATCTTTGAAAGGTAGGACATGTGGTAATTGATTTTCCATGCGTGGTTGCTTCTTGGTTCAGATAAAACTTTGATCAGATCGAAAGCATTTTGTATTTGTTCCGGTATATTTCTTTAAGTACATGTTCTTTTCAAGGTTCTCATTTCCATAGTTTTTTGTGAGATGAGTCGAAGCGTCGTAGCTGAAATGTCATTTTGACTTTGATCTATTTACTTCTGTAACTATTTATTTCACGCTGGGTCTGGCCCAGGTTTATAATATTTCAGATCATTGTGTTGTGGCGATACTAGAATTATTAACGAGCGATTGTTAGAGATTTCTGAATCAGTCAAGGATGTGTCTGTATAATTGATTCACCACCTTTTGTCAGCACTGGTTAAATTGAAATAAATAAGTCTGAGCGCGATGTCATTAAGCTATGTTAATTTCCTTTCGCTGTAGCGATTATTTGGTCCAGGTTTTGTTTATGTCACGTACTACCGTCTTTTATAAAGCGAAACCAAAGGCCCACATCTCATACATAGCTTAAGAAGCCGTTGCTTCATAAAGAAGTCACCATTCAACGTCGCAGGAAACCTTGTTATGGTCGTGAAATTCACGTTCCAAAGCGTATTTGGTAATTCTCGCCAAAATCCAAGACACTTCAGCGCGCGAGCTCGCGAGGAGTCACTCGAGCTGTATTCTATCCTTTGATCTGATTGGCCTACATCAAAACAAAAGGTTTTACGTCACGGAAATCGTTTTGCCGCTCGGGTTCGCAGACGCTATTTTTCGGAGGGAGAGAAGCGACGACCGGAAATGCGTCTGCGCTTCGCAGGCTAGGGATCAGGAGGCCGAGGTGTTAATTGACTGATGCATTATACTACCAGATGTTGAGAGGGTATTGAAAGTGAAATACAGTGTACATACGTGTACACATGCAGGCTTGATAGTGCGGTTTAAAATTATCCTGTTGGTCTCTTGTTTCAAGAGTGTTACCCCCCACCACCGGGCTTTCCTAATATATAATTTAACTTTCAGAAGGTGTACAAAAATTTACAAGGGCTATTAAAACAAATATTTAGATTAAATATGGTACGTAGTGCCTCAAAAAGAGTGAACTTCTTCACGATCGGGCTTTTACGAGGTCATAATAAGCTTAACAACTCAGTATACTTCTATACGTCTTACTGAAGAACCGAAATAACTACGAAACAGCTCATTTATAACAAATTTTCGTAACCAACCTCACTTCAACAAGATTGCAAAATTATAACGGAGGAAACTGATTCGAATAAATACACTGATCATTTTTGTGGTTCATTCCCTGACATTTATTATATGCTATATGGATTCTGTGAGATATAAACTACTTTGGAGCGAAGCTACAGGTTTTCTCATGCTTTTTATCCAGGGAAAAACGGGTTTTTGTCGAGCGAAAGGTCGCACCGCACTCACATAATTTTCCTAACTTGGAGACTCACCCAAACCCTTCAGAAACCTTTTTTGCAGAATTTTCACGGAGTAATCAAAATGCACTTACCTCCTCCGTTGGAATATAAGGTAATGGTATCCTCGATCAAAAGAGAAACCACATTGCTGCTTCATGACACGGGAAAAAATAAGCTCAAAGTGTTCACATGAAAAACAATAACACCGCCATTTTCGAAAATTCTGCTCGTCGCACGCTTCACTTTGCTGTGACGTCACGATGGCCAGGCACATCGGACAGCCGCGCTCACGAGTTTATGACTCCCTCCTGTCTTCATTTGAAAATTTATTCTTTGTAATCTTTTGACTTGCCCTTAGAAGACCTTAGAATATAAATCGCGCAGTCAAGTTCTGGGCATTTTTTCGTTGTTATCTTATGCATTCGTCCTGTTTGATCAAAAGAATAAACTTACCTTGTCAAAGGAAGACTACAAACGCACATGATGTCGTTTATTTTGTCCAAAAGATATCCACGACTGGTAAACGTCAACGGTCCTGCATGAATAAAATCGCCACTTCTGTAGCTGAATTATATTTTTGAACGAAATTAACTACAGTCAAATTTCCCTGTGAGACCAGGCAATCTACAGTTTTAAACTATTTTCAAGGCTTTCATCAGTCAAAGCAGAAAAGTTGGCATCTTTCCTAATCGAACACTTCCATAAGTAGACTGCAAAACCTTGGCATTTTGTGTTTGGAAAGTTCGATTTGTAAAATTATTGGTTTGTTTTTCACCTTTTATTGTAAGCGCGGTATATTAAGGTGTGAAAAAAGCTGGTATTACGAAAGTGAGGATGACGAATTTTTTAATATTATTAGTTTTTTGGAAGGGCATTTTAATTTAACGATGTTTAAAAACATCGTTAAATGGGAGAGTACATATTGATGCAGAAACTTTTTGAAAAAAAAAATTGTCTGTATAGCTAAACACACTAATTGAGCCTTCCTCCCAGAGATTTTTTTGGGGAGAAGGACATGAGTGCCCAGGCATGCATTTCGGAGTCCTTCCAAAGTGTTAGGATGCATTTTACAAGTCTTTGACAATTTTTTCATAATAGTTTTTAAAAATCATGGTGCTAAACAATTACTGTAGGTAGTAAAACGAAAAGGCAACATATAGCATGCGCGCGGGTTAATAGGCGAATTTTTGCTGACGTCATTAATGTTAAAATTTTTGCGCATCTTCAACGACTTAACCCATATAAGCCGGGGCTGTATATATGAACTAAATTCAAAAGTTAAAAAAGCTGGTTAACTTGAGCAATTTTAGCAGTTTTCAGCTCTTTGCAAGCAATGTTGAAGGAATTACCAATCATCGAAAACTGCGAAATTGCTGGGTGACAAAAAAGTGAGCCGTAGCATACATTCTGAACAAATTTGGAGTTTTTGAATAAAATTTTTCCAAAAACATACGGAATATCGGACTCAAATTTTCATAGATAACTGATCACTATTCAGAGGTTTTATTTCATTAGCTTCATCAGATAGTGATGAGCATATAATATGAGGCTAAAAATGTAAACAAAGATTCGCCTATATACTCCGGATTATTTCAAACATCATTCTATATGAATCTTCATCGACAAAACAACTAATTCCCGTTACCTGGAGTTAAAGGGCAATCCAGTACGCACCCGTAAAACTCCAGTTTAAGGGCAATGCTGTTTTCCCAGGCATTAGGGCTAACGCGGACTGCCACTGCTTCTATAGGTAGCGGTAGGATAATGACCGCTGTATCGTTACCTTTGGTATTGGCGGGAAAAACCTAAAGTAAACAAGCAACAGCAATAATTATAACAAAAATGAAAACCTGTGAGTGTTCAAAGGGTGCATGTATGAAGAATTTCATTAACAACGTTAATTCTATACAGGCGATAGGTAGATTGCCGATACTAAGGGCGTGAAGATGGTATCAGTGCATGCAACATCAGTATACACCAGCGGAACAAAGATTTTAAAACGGATGATCATCAGAACGTATTACTCAAAAGATCATAAAGGGACGTCCGCTTACCATGTTTTTGCTGCCCAACTTGTAGGATTTAAAAATATGTCCATCTTTACTGTAAAACAGGAAAAAGCTCTTGACGTAGTTTTCACCAAGTGACAAGTCTGTTAATCTTTACTTTGAAAGTGAAGTTAACCTCGAGGTGCTGGTTTTTCATCTGCCTGAGTCACAACGTAATCGTGAGAATCATTGATGAGTGATCAATTTTTTTTTATATATATATACGACTTTGAATTCTATTAAATTATTTGAACTTACTATGATTGGTCTATTTCACAAAATCCCCCTCCCCCCCCGCCCTTATTGTTCTGACTTTCGTTTTCTTTGAAGAATAGGTGTAGGCATAATTAATGTATGGGCCGGGATTATATGGAAATCTTGCTGATTTTTCTGTCAGTCGTCCGAAAAGTCCCATTGCAAACCACGATGTTCGCGGGTAGGCGTTGGAGATGTTATGTCAAATTTGTTTAAAATCAAAGTGACGCGGACGGTTATGCGAATTTCTAGTTTGAAGCAATTGTGCTATGACAACTGCCGACGAAGAAAATGAAGACCAGGAAAATGTGATAACTTCATTAAGTCGAAATTCAAAATTCTGAATGCTGTTTTACTGTGATTGTTAAACATGTTGAGGGGAATATGAGCAGGGGACATGCATATATATTCCATTGTTTGAATATTGTTAACAGCTATAATTTGTTTCAGCCCCACACTCCCCTGTTCCAATCAAAGCCGTAGCCAAATTTTCAGACAGTGAATTATAATGAGGGGTTATGTAATATATTCCCCCAAAAAGAACAAAGGAAACCATGCAAGCGAAGTGAAAATAAGGCTCCTGATATTCCCTATCCTCTCAGCTCCGTTTTCAGTCTGCCCTAGATTCCCTTCGTTTGCCCAATCAATGAAGTCTCACTGCTAAACTTTACTTCCGCAATGATCAAAAGACGCACTTCGGGGTCAACACGGGACTTACGCAAGCTGACCATAAGGTATCCAAGCTTTGTTGCCATTCAGCCTCCCCTCATGTGGTTCCCCGCCCATAGCATATGAGGAAGCAGTGATCTTGGAATTAGCAATGTTCCCATCCGTCATACCGAGGGCCTGATCACACGACCGTACTACAAAAAAAAAAGAAAAAAAAATGGCATTGCTATGGACTGAGAGAAATTGCCAAGCACTTTAATCATTTGTTCACATGAAGGAAATTCTGCCAAAATATTTGCAGTCATTATTCGCTCGGTTCAAACTTACGTGGGACATAATACTTGACAGAAACTGTGGATGGCCCTTCAGTGGTAAACTCGCGAAAGCCTGAGAACGAGGTGCATGCTCCTCCTGATCCATTGTAATTGACTTTTACATGAGTGGTTAAATCATGTACTTTGCCATCGGCTCTTATCTTGTGCAAATCAATATCAAAGGTTACCTCCAGGTCCATCGTCTCCCAAAACTTCATAGGTCCAAACTGAAAACCACGTAGCAAGAAAAACACTATGATAGTGCATGTGCGTCAAAAGTGTTGGATCTCATCAGCAATTTTTTCGCCTAAAGCCGTGAAAACTAGGCCAAGAAAGTTTATTTTGAAGAAAAAGAAAAGCACGATGTTTTTTCAGCTGTATATTGACTGATTAGAAAAATAAAAATTGTACTGAAGGAAAAGTATCTCATCAACAATTATATAAAAACCTGTAGGATGGTAAAAAAAAGGAAAAAATAATAGCGCTGACCAGGGACACACAGATTTTACTCTGAGCGCTTTAATGGCTGGGAATGACAGTATATATCCTGGTATATATTGAAATGAGTGAAACCCTGGAATCATTAATTAACTTGTGCTAGTCAATATCTTTATCTCTCTATTACCTTGAAAATCACCATGGTAGTACTGTTGAACACATCAATGATGTTAATGCCGGATTGTCCCACTGTTTTCCAACTATTTAGTCTCAGGACCGGCGGTAGAGGCCATTCAATGGTTCCACTTCCCACCTCCTCAGTTGTCATACACGAATGAGTGAGTGTCAGGCGGAATTTGGTCTGGTCCCTTTTTTCAAATGTAGAAAAGAAAGTTGTTATTCCTAAATCAAATATGATCAGTCTTCTTTTACTTTTCAGCCAAGGCCGGGCCCTACAACAGAAGTCTTAACTCTTGGGACACTTAACAAGATTCGACTTAAACTGAATCCCTTCTCCCCTCGCCCTCTAGCAAATTAAATTGTTTGTTTTTTGTGCACTCTGTCCACTTTAACCTGTCCTGAAAAGTGTTTTGTTTATCCCAAAATTGTTTGAAGGGGAGAGGGGAAGGGAGGGCCATTCGAGTCATCCAAGCTATTTCAAAAGTGGATAGTATGCTCTACTTGCATATTTGGTATTATAGCGCTGATGAAGGTCGGTGATTTTCAATAATCGTGCCAAGGATTTTTGGCCCTCCACTTTAGGCAACAGCCATTAGCACTACATAAGACCAAGCGCCATTTATGATTTATACTATCCACACAACCCATGAATATCTGACCGATGAAGAAAAAGAAAATAATGACACATATCGAGTAGTCGGTGGCAAGAAATGCTTGAATACTGAAGATTAAATTGACATATAAAATAATCGTTACTTCTAGGTACGTTGTTGAAATCAGGAATGCAGTTATTGCCATGGCAATAGATGTACCCTTTTCAGAGATGCATTATGACTGAACATGAGAAACCATAGTATGAAACGATCATCGACTTTATCTTAGATGACTTCTTAGCAATTAAAGAGTATACTTCTGGTCAGTAATCGTCACTCAAAAATACAGATCTCACAGCTGGTTTCTTTCCAGGATTTTCAAAATTCCTTGGAAATAGATTTACTATACAATAAGCCTGGTGGTGTATCATACCCCAAAAGTATGTGATAACCGTCATTGTCAGGCCAGAGGGAAACCTTCAAATCTGGTCTGCTGACTGCTGTGTTGATGGTCTTGATCGCCATCTGTGCTGCCCATACGGATTGATTTATGTACTCTGTACCCACGTGCACCCACTGCGCACCTCCATTAGTAATATTGGCATGATTCAATAGCTGCACCTCAAAATCGATCTTGATTTCAGTATTGTTCACAGATGGGCTCCGCGTTATGTTCCCGAGTTCAAAGAACGCTATGTCGTTTAGGCCGTCGTTTGCTGAGGACGTCATTGTGGTTTTGTTGACGCTAGAGGTGAGGTGCTTGTTGACTGAAGAGTACTTAGCCTCTGTGAATCGCATTATAGGACTGCCAAAGAACGGAAGTTCAATTTTGACTCTTAGGGGTGTGGACACAGGGATGTCTATAGTGAGACTGAACTGAACTTTGCGCCCAGGAAACTGCCAACTTGTAGATCTTTCAAGGGCAAAACTGAAATCTGAGGCCTGGAGAAAGAACAGAAATGTTCGTTGACACATAACTGCATATACTGAACCGAAATGCAAACTGATTGGAAGCACTTGCTCAAGGCTTGTTCACTGAATTGTGTACTGACTTCACTGTAACTTTACGACCGTTCCTTTTGGGCTAACTTTGGCAAGTTAAAGAATGCTTTGCAGACCAACAGTATCTTTTGAGAGACGATGTGCTTGAGGAACTGAAGGTTTTTAGAACTCCTTGAAAATTAATGAGCTAATTGCATGCAGTGGATGCCACTTCTATGTATTTCTGTGTAATGAAATTGTTCTTTTAGCAGATTAGCCGTCTTTAATAATGATACTGAGATTTCCCACAATTGCTTTCCAATGTCTAATTTGCCAAGAAATATATGATCATATATGTATTCTCTGTCATTGTTAATTTAGTATGTTGATGTTCGTGTATCTGTTTGACTTTATTGTTATGTTTCAACCCTATTATTGAAACTTGTTTTGACTTTTCCTTCCCGCCTCGATTAGCTATAGGCTACCTTGCGGGCAAGGATTAATTATGGCATGGATCCAAAGTGTTTTTAATAACTTGAAACTTGAAACTTAAAACTGTCACTCTCACTTTCAACGCTAGGCTATGTGAAAAATCTTTCTTGAAGCTATGAAAATCAGTTTTATTGACATGACAATAAAAATTATTTTTATATCTATGACTTTGCACTTAGCGTCCTTTTGAAACAGAGGCCTAAGCTAGTTCGGAAATGGCCTATCCGCTGTGTTTGATTGCCGGCCGATTGCTTGCCTTACTCCTGCAAATTAACAGTGATGGTCTCACAGCTGATTTTTGTTGTGGTTTCAATAAACTTTTTTTTTTCTGAAGCACTCAATATCCAAAGAAACTACGGGCTCTGGGAACGAGAATTTTTAAGTCTATGACGCATTTCCAGTCCTGGCACGTTACCTAAGGTTATGTTCCCGTCTGATTTTCGTACCCAGGCTTTTCACAGAAAATTGAGTTTAGTTTGCGTTTGACGCCTCATACATCTTTTACTTGACTTACTCTTTTTGAACGTAAATTAATAATTTTTTTTAGGTTGTTACACGATGGTTCTCTGTCACGGTGGGCGACTCCACATTCTCCAGATTCTTTCCTGCTGCTATTGACGCTTAAATTAGTACATTACTCTTCAAAGCGTTGGAAATTTTTGTCCTAGTTGATGGGAAAAGTTCTTCGGTTTCGCAGCACAAACTCCTCCATTATGTCAATGTTTATCGTATTTTCAGTAGTCATTTCGTGGTGGTTTCACTCATATAAATCAATACCCAACAAAGTGCTTATTTCGCTCATTTATGAGGTTTTCATCAAAGGCTGCCATGATAGCATGGCATTTTCTTCTCACTTTCAGCTCTCTTATTCCAGCCAGCTGAACTTTATATACCCCCCGTGAACTTTAATTAGCGAGTCAAAGAACAAAAGTCTTTCGTCTGAGTTAACCATAGGCTTTAAGATTATAACGTTTAACTTAGTGTTGAGTACCTGAAATTCCGCCCGTTCTCCAACTATTAGTATGAGGGAAGACCTAAAATAAATCTGTATTCTACTGTACAACTCTCAATTAATTAACTTTTCATGAATTTTTTATGAAAACATTAAAGCGTCCAAAAAGAAGGACTTGAAAAATAATATTTCCGCTGCATATTGGGCTTTGCCGGGTCTTACGGTTTTCCTTACCTTCACTCTAGCAATTTGAAAAAATAATGCGAAATCGTTGTTGAGCCGAACATGAACCCAGCTTCGACTGTATCGTGAAGTCTGCACTTGTTAATACCCTGTCGTTATTTGGTTGTCTCTCCAATGGCAGATGGAGGAGAACTTTCTTAAACATCTACTTTAATATTAAATCGCCTGAACGTTTTGGAGGGTTCAAGATATCGGAACTAACCAACTACTTCATCTACATATGCCGGGAGTACTTTGATTCTACTATGCAACAGAAACTAAGGGGAGGAGGAAACGGAGAGGTCTTTATATTCATCGTTAAAATCTAGATCTAAAACCATAAAATATTCATGAAAAAGTAAAATCTGCCTTTCACTGAATCTTAATTAAATCTTAGACATCATGGCATATATCATAACCCTTAAAATTGGGACAGTCACATAAAAGTGTACGAGTATTGTTTTAGGTGGCAAACTCTCTGAACATTTTTTGTAGCTAAGTCAAAACTTAATTAATGAGAAGCTTATCCTATGCTACGCTTATCCGAGATAAACATGCCCCACACCTTAAAAAGTTCTACTAGCATAATTTTTTTCGAATTACCTATGCCAGACAAAGCTACCCTAAATTGACTCAAGACCGGGGCCCCCAACGCAGCTATCTTCTAAACTACCACTTTTCGAGCAGGTCGCAAAAACGTTCAACTAATTTACGAGTTGACTCATGAAGCCCTTGGATCCGTTTTGCCAGTTTAAACGAGTTTGCTGGAAACCCATATCTGTCACTTAAGATCGCCAATTTGAGTGTCTGAAACTTGTAAATGCAGCGCACAACAAAAGTAAAAAAAACTTACCTTGCAAAAAGAAATAACCGAAAAGAGAGTAAAGAACAAAGAGTACATCTTTCTACTTGTTAAGGTGGTGGCCAAACGTTTGCGCCGTCCGCTTTAGCTCAAGAATTTCGCTACTAACGACAGGTGCTTTAAAATTACCTTGCAATGGCCCACAACTACTTAATTATTAACGTCATACCGAGTTGTCCGTTAGAAATTAATGCAATGCGCGAGATGACACAGTGTTTTAGACAGTTAAAAATAATGAGTTTTACGTATGTTATTTTGTTATTCACTCCTACTACTCTAATTGAAAAGGACACAATTGAGTGTCGCGAATCAAAAGAAGTAAAATAATAATGACAATAATAAAACTTATAAAACTGAGAATAAAGTAGATACAAAGCTCTTCAAATTTTAGGGAACGTCTAAAACGCTTTGAAATTAAAATTTTTCGTTTATTTAGTTCGTATTTGCTGGAATTTTTAAATTATTCTCGAGCTAGAGGGCCGCCAACGACATTTTTCCGTAACGTGGCTGTTCGAAAAAGTACATATTGCCTAAGGCTCCACCAAAGTTAAACATGTTTGAACTATCACATGATTATCAAACACGATGATCGTAGCTTTTCAACTCACTTCACTGCGAAGTTTGTTGTTGCCGTTGAAAACAGTTAAACGATGCGTTTGTTATTTCTGATGTTTGTAACCGCAGTTTGTGTTTTATCTGCCTTTTAAAACTGAGATGGCTAAAACCCAAGAAAACCTATTTTTTTAATTAAAAAGCTTTCGTGGCCCCTTACTCGCTCCGTTCTTTCCTACGCCCGTAATTTTCAAGCGCCTGCTACGCAGGCTACCTGCCACGCGTTTTAACTGACCATGCTTTCCAAATTGGAATAATCACTCCATTCGATAGCCTAGCCGTATATCCGGAATAAAGGCAGTCGGAACCCGTACACCGTAAATCTCCACTAATTTTAGAACTGAAAGCAGCTTAGCAGCCGCCATCTTTGATTTTCAAAGCAGAGGAATTGAGGGGAGAAAAGTACAAAAGGAGAGGAGTCTCGGGACGAATTAGTTTCGGCTAAGAAAAGGAAATGCTGGAGAAAGGGGAGTTACCCTACTTAAAAAATATCTTGTTTAAATTAGTTAAACTGCCAACCAGAAATTATAATCAGCCTATCATATTATTTCGTTCCTCAAAACTTTGAAAAAAAAAAAAAAACTGTTTAAGATACTCGTGTATAAATTGATACCTGGGGTACTTACAATTCACATGGAAAAAACGTAAATTCCGGTTAGAAAATCAAATGTTTCGCGCTATTCCGTTTGGGAAGCTTCGTAAAAGATGGACTGTAGTAATTTGATTCGATGGAATTTTTCTACTCTTTTCAGTCTGTTCGGCTGATTTGGATATATTTTGAAATGGGCGTTCTACCATCAGGTAAAATTTTATAGTTTTATGTTTATGAACAAGATTTCCACGGGTGGTTTGTGTAAATGGGTTAGTACCCCTGGTTTGCCCGAAAGTTCCCCCGGCCCCGGGCCAAGTAATTTTCAGTACAGTCCAACGGCCAATTTTTTCCTTCACTTAGTTCATATTATTTTAAAAACTTGCAGATTCATATTAGCATGATTTTTTTTTCATTGCTGGATAGCAAGGAAATGTCTTTTAATTTTCCAGTGTTTTTTCAGTTACTCTGAGAAGGTAACGGGGAGTTTTTTTTTCTCCTGGTTCTGCGGAATCCAGAAACCGCGCATGAAATTAAAAATCTTTGGCACCCAGGGTATTGGTCAGTAATAACGCCGATGATAATCCTGCTGGACAAATATGCAAAATATTTATATAATGTTATTTATACAAATATATTGCTTTTTATTTTCGAATTTAAATAATCAAGCACCATTTGCTGCTGTCATTGGAAATCATTCTAATTACTTAATCTTCATCCTCTATATCACTCAACATGTCAATACTTTCGTCATCAAGTAGATCGAGCTCATCAGGTACATCATTCAGTTTTTCCAGACTTTCTTTTATCGTTTCATCCAAACCTGCAAGGTACCTATCCAAGTCATTACCATCACTATCCATTTCTTGTTTAATCTTGGCCACTTGTTCCTGTTCGTCGTTGACTTGATTGACAGTAGGTAGCATGGCGTCGTTAACGATGCAGTTCTCCCGCGCGCGTCGCGCAGCTAGGTGCTCTTCCTCGAATTTTGCCGCGTCCACCTTCAGCCAATCCACGGCCTGTTGCTGCTCTCTCGCGGCATTAAGGGTATTTTCTTTACCACGCGCGACATTTCTTTCTTCTCCTGGGAAGAGGCTGTGTTCAATGGCAGAGGAGAGTCCACTACCTCTTGAATTCTCCATAAATCTGTTAATGTCAGAAGACACTCGATGCGAATGCGGCAGGTGCAGTGCTTCTTTGAGACTCCGCGGAGAATAGCAAAAAGAAGGGTTTGCTCTTTCGCGCACTGTCTGAGAAGGCAAAGAAAGAGTTCCACTTTCCGATTGAGGACTGTGAACTGGGTGATAATTGTAAGAAGACTTGTTGTATTGCATCCCGCTTGGATCATTCGCCGTCATGAACGTTAGCCGTCGTTTTGATGGCCTTGGTTGATAGACCCAGTTTGGATGTTCTGTTCTGTGCTTTTCTTTCAAGCGGGTAGCTTCATCAAAGTAAGGCCGCTGTTGTTCCGTGGATAACTCGTTCCAAATCTCGCCGAGCTTAACGCTGATCTCTGCGTTGTTCGCGTTCGGATAACGTTTGGCGATTGTTGAGCGGTATAGCCGCGCCCAGATCATAAATGCATTCATTGGTCGTTTGACTTTAGGTGAGCTGCTTTGTTGAAGCTGCGCTTGGAGACTGTGATACATATGAGGCATACGGAGAAAAGTTTGACTCATAGGATCGATCGCAAAGCCTTTAAACCCGCCAGAAGAAGGTGAATTCCCAGATGGTGGCGTAGAGCAGTTCGCAGTCCTTTGGATCGGTGATACAGGAGGAGCAAATTCCAGGCCTTTACTTTTGTTTTCTGGAGTAGAGAACTTGGGCGATACATTTTGCACTGTTGAATTCTTCTTCGGAGTTTTTTCAAGCGTCGGTCGTTTCTCTTCATCTCTCGGCTGCGAGGCTAATTCATTAACACACGATGCAGATTTGTCAGTAATTGAACCATTGTGATCGTTCTTTGATGTCGTCAAGTTAGGCATTGTCCAAGATGTTTTAAACAATCAACAACGTTTGTTTCGCAACAAAGAACAATGAAGCGATTCACGTTGTCTTTGTCAAAAACCGTTGGTTATATCCATGACAACGCGGTAAAACGATTACGCACTCGTGCAACGAATGCTTAGCGCGCGCAGGAGTTCATAAAGAAGACATCATTCAATGCGCGCGCACATGTTTATTTCGAACTGCGACTTGCCCAGCCAGCCAATTCATTTAACGCCAAAGCTAAAGTAATACAAGAAACGTGAGACCATTAAGAGAGGGCGAATATTTTTACTGATTTGTTGATTTATGATTTGTTTATTTACTTTCAAAAGACATTAAAACCAAGAATGTTTTTAAAAGGATGTTTTTCTGTCTTCTTGAGTTTCTATATAAATTTACGGAGATATTTGACTGTTGAATATGGACAGAGGCTATAGCAACTTAACTTAGGTAGAAAACTAGACGGATTAAAAAGTTTCTCAGTACTTTCTGAGTTTTGGTTTCTGATTTCAGTTTTCTGATTTCTGAAGGGATAAAAAATTTAAAAAAATAGGCGTGCATAAGTATTAACTGGTAAAAAATTATTTATTGATTTATTCATTCATTCACTTATCTATTTTACTGTAATTGTAGGTTTTGCACATGTTTAGTCTTCTTTTTTTCATAACATAATTTCTTGGTGAGGATGTGCCGCTGGGACCCTGGAACCCTTCACCTATACCAGAGCTAGTTCAGCTGAATTTTGCTACCCTGTACTAGAGTAAACTCCCCAAATCCCCTCTACCCTAGAGTAGCTGTTTTCCAGAAACTACAGAAGTCACTAGCACAGTCTAGCCAAAACAAAACCTTATACCACAATCCCTAGTCTACATAAAATCTTCAACCAACTGATCAGTTTCCTGAAAAATAATACCCTATTCTAGACCCAAACGCTCTGATTTATATACCCTATTTTAGAGTAAACTGCTTGAAAACCATACCCTTCACAGCGGCACATACCTATATAGCCCATGTATGGCAGTATCCCCCCCCCCCGGGTTTTATATCTTGTCTTAATTCCTTAGTATAACGCTCATGCGAATTTAGTATTATGATTGTTAAGACCACAGTGTTATTTTCTTATTTCCACTAAAATCTGATGATTTCTGAATTCAGTTTTCAGAAAATCAGGAATCAATTGCCACAAACAGGGGAACTGTTACAAGATGGCCCCGTTCTCCTGCGTTTTTAGGTCAATATTTTGTTTTTTCAGGAAAGTGTACAAAACATGTGGTTTTGTTGTCAGTTAGCTTTTCTAAGATTTTCATTTATGCGTTGTAGGGACACTTGAACCCTTCTCCCGGACAGTCCAATATTCATGTCTTTCGTTTATTATTTCTACCAATGATTGCATACCCCGTTTACAGCTGGAAAACCGGTTTAAACAGGAAACATTACAATAATTTCAAAATGCATGCAAGTGAAAAGTTGTCACGTGTGTGGCTAATATGAGATAGGTGACAAAATATAGCTCAATTAGTCAGGGTAGGGCTAATTTGCAAGTCGAGTAGATACAACGTAGAGACTGAAATTTGTCGGAAGGGTAGTTGGAGCCGGAGAGCATGGAAATATCGATATTTATAGATGCCGAAATCAACTATTGCGTTCTTTAGCATTGGGTGAATTTCTGTGGCCAGATGAGGGACAAGAAGACTACTCAAGCTCAGGAAGGCGGTGGGTTAACGAACAGTCAGTTGTCTAAAAAATATACTTCATAATATCATTCACTTTATTGCATGTTCATTTGTTTTTCATGTTCTCTCGTTCATCTAAGGATTGTAAAAGTATTAGCCAAGTGTTTTATCTTTGAAAATAGTAAATTCCACAGCACGACAGCGCAAGTATTCATATAGCCTGTTGAGGGAAAATGTAATCGGCTAAAGTTGTCTAGAATGCAACAGGAAATCGGAAACCGACGCGTGACGCGCGTAGCTATGAAAATTTAACGCTGTTGTTAATGTACCGTCCAATATAGAGTCTGGTAGAATTCATGTTTATGTGCGTGTACGACCCAAAACCCTTGAAGAATCGAAAAGGGAGGAAAGTCTTGGTGTTGATATCGACTCCGACAGATGCGAGGTAAGTCTGTTTTACGTCTATCAGGAACAAATTTCTCATTCCCGAGCAATAAATATTGCAGAAGCCTTTTAAGTTTGCGTTATTTCACGAGTTAATTTCCGCGTCAACGTGCTAATTTCTTGATAATAGATCTCGAAGTTTCTGTTTTTTTTCAACAAAGTTATCTTATAGAAAACTAATATAATATAATGACGATAATGTAAGCCTCATTTACATTCCAACTAGAAAATGAAATATATAAACGTTCTGTTAAAGGACGATGTGGGATGATTTAATGATCTTCGATATTCTGTCACGCGAAGAATTTATCTTGTTTATCTATGATCACTCTCGTTTGTTTGTACTGGCTTTATTTTCAAGTGAAAGCTCCACACAAGGTATTGTCACGACTCTTCAATTTTGTTATTGTCAATATTATATAAGAGCCTAGTGAAGCATGGTACAGGCGCAGGAGTTATTGTTCTACGTTTTTATATATTGTTTTCAATCACAACAGCAATTCACTCACTACATGCGTCAAACAGTGTCCACCACAGGCCACCCACTGTCTCACTGTTTGAATTTTATAAGAGAATGATTGAATAAAAAATTTGTAATAATGTACAAATCCGCAATAAATGTATTAAAAAAGGAAATAAAATAAAACATACACACTCTCATACTTCCCAAATTCTGCCTTTTATAAACGACAAAAAGAGACATTGTATTTTACTTTGACCCTTGCACTGCCAAATTTAGCCAAAAGCAAATTTCGACCAAAATTCCAAATTTCATTTTGTGAAATATTGACAAACAAATAGCACCATGTGTAAGTACAGGCAGAGAGCTTTCATTTGAATGGTCACATCATAGGATTTCGTCCGCAGACTCAAAAGTTAAAAGTCACCTTACAAAGTCCATCGCGCCGTCTGGCAGTGAAAGAGTTAATTGTACGTTACAGGTTCCTTTTTTGTAAGAACAAACGTATTATAGTTATGAGCATTTCATAAGCTAGGTTAGTAATCTCAAATTAATCAATTTAATGCTTAAAGAGTAGTGTCTTTTAATCAGAAATTGTTATTTTATTTCCTTACTATAAAATAATAATAGCGGCGTTTCAATGGTGTTATTCCCACGCCTTAGATTTTTCGACTTGACAATCTGTACCACTGGGGCCTGTTCCAGTATGGTGTCTTTGGTCGTCTCGCTTGTCAAATTATTCATAAATAATACGTTTTCCTGATTTAAAGTGACATGAAGGAGAAAAATAATTCAACTGAGTTTATTATGAATATGACCCTGACCTTCCGCTACTCAGACGGCAGACTAAATATAAACTTGGCAAACAAATCCCTTTCAATATAAATATATTATTATTATTACAAGACGAAAAACAAAATTTCCCGTTCAAACGCGTTATACTGAGGACTGAAATATATTTGTGTTTGTTGAAGAAATTTTTTTCAGGATTTTTTGTCTTCCTTAGATACTCATAGGGAGTGAATATGGTAATAATATCGTACAACGGACTTCAAAAATGTAAACGATGTACAAATACGTGTTTTCACACCACATCAGCTTTAGATGAAGGAGAGGGCAAGAAACTGTTTATAACACAGCACTTGTCCGTACCTATTGTTTATAGCATTCTTTTGTGCACTGAAAAGTTGCAATAGTATTTATTTAGTCACATTTGTTTTGAGGTTTTTGCAGACGTTTGGGGGGATTAGTAACGTTATAAATCTAATTATACTCAGTTCTAGAAAGAACTATGACACACGTGAGCGCATTCACAACAGTCCAACAGCTAGTCCGTTCAATGCGTTGGGCAAACTTGTAATATGTGAAAAAGAATTGACTCATACGATTACTTAAAATTTGAAAAAAGTCTTAACGTTGAACAAGTTAAAAACGACAGATGATTTAGTAGCCCTAGGTTTTTGGGTTTTTCTAAAACGAAGACCCAAAAACGAAGACCTAAGACCAATCGTCCCAAGAGAAACTGAAAGCAATACTCATGCAAAATTTTTGAGAGGAAACAAATTAATATATATTGATGGGTACGTTTGAATAAATTGATATTTATTTAATATTAGTGCAATGTGATACAAACAGGTTTCCCTTCATGATGCCAAGGAAAGAAGATACAAGTTTGATAAGATATTTACTCCTCAAGCTAGCAATAGAGAGGTTTGTTGATAAAAAAATATAATGGAAAACAAATAAGACAGTGAGAATACTTACATTTCCTGTATTCTGGAATCCAGATTGCCTTACATGGAGCCAGAGGAGGGTCACAGCTCAGTTTAGCTGAGCGAAACAAGATTTTCCAAAGAGGTGGGAGTGGGTATTAGGGGAAGATAATGTTCAAAATTGCTTCTACTTAGTAATTAAAGGTTCATTAGCTTTCAGAGACATTCAGCTGGTTTGGAGCGGCTCTACATTTTTTTTTACTCCTACTGTCTCAACTCTATGAGTATTTATCAATGTCCTAACTGAAATTAACACTCTTTTGTCTTTTGTAATGAGTAGACCTCAGTTATTGCCCTTTTTTTCATACACTTGTATTTGTGACCAATTTTTAAAAGACTCTTTAAAGGATGCGGGATTGAATAGCACGCAATAAATGGTCCATATTTTTTAACCTTTTCTTAGGTCTATAACACAGCCGGAAGGCAACTAGTTGATGGAGTATTCTCAGGTTTCAATGGAACCCTCATGGCATATGGACAGACAGGAACAGGTGAAGATCGAACAGCTTGTCTATAGTGATCCTGAAGTAACGAGAGAGCAGTGAAGTGTGCCTGCACTACTGTGCATCCTCTTGTCAGTACAGGAGCCTATCGCTCAGTTTCTTCGACAGACCAGCGCGGCCCACCATTTTGGTGGCTGACACAAAACACACTGTTTACCAATCACAACGCTGGATTTTCTCGATGAAACACAACTTGCAACACTGAAATTTTGTTGCTTGGCAAGTTGAGCGCGCAGATGGTAACAGGGCAACAATGCTTTTCAACTTACAATGCAACAATGTTTTGCGAAAATAGTGAACGAAAATGCGATTGGTGGTAAAGCCTGACCTTTACACAGGTCCTGAAAAGTTGTGGTTGTAAAGAGCAGGCCAGTGACGTTGGCATACTAATCAAGATGAAGCTGGCGTCTCCTTAGTGAAAATATTTCAAAAGAAAAGTTTTACAATAAGGCGTTTTTTTTTTTTTTTCATTTGAGAGGGAATTTGAGATCTTATTATTTCATTCAGCCCTAAGGGATTGTTCGTTATTTATGCCTAAAGGGGGGGGGGGGGGGGGTCGGTGATTTTCAAGCAATTCAGGCATATGAAAAATTTACCCCTCCCCGGAAGTGGGTATTTTAAAAAATTACCCCCCCGTTTATGTGACAGGCCCAAAATTTAACCCCCCTACGCCCACCCCCC
This sequence comes from Porites lutea, assembly GCF_958299795.1. Taxonomy (NCBI): domain Eukaryota; kingdom Metazoa; phylum Cnidaria; class Anthozoa; order Scleractinia; family Poritidae; genus Porites; species Porites lutea. Next base: position 47,734,127 of record NC_133204.1, on the reverse strand, counting down.
TCCCCTCAGGACGCGACGTGCCTCCGATTGCGAAATTGCGTACAACACGTGTTCTGGCCGGTTGCCGATAAACCAAAATCCATTGCAAGGTCATTTGTGATCGTACAGTATGGAAGCTCTAAATAAGGAAAGCAAATTTGCAGCGCCGGTGTAAACGTGGGCCCTGAAAAGATCAGATTTAAGAGAGAAGTCAACGGTAGGAAAGTTTGTAAGGAGCTCATTGTAAGGATTGAACCACGAGGATGTACTCCCGAAACTGGAGACAGTTTTGCTATTATTAAATATCAGATTGCATGTAAAGGGATTTAATAAGTTAATATATATTGGAACCTTTAAATAATGCTACTCCACGTCACGTTTTCTTGGCTTTTCAAACTATAAAGACCAGGCGCTTTGTATTAAAATAGAATTCTCGATACAGAGTTCAAGTTTTTAAATATGTCTGCAAAACGGCTACACAAGTGTTAAAACAACAGTTTCTAAAAGCTTACCCCTCCCCCCTTATTTGTATTTTAGAAAAACACCCCCCCTTTTTCAGTGACTTTGAAAATTTTACCCCGCCACTCTAAACACCGGCCCCCCCTTAGGCATAAATAACGAACAGTCCCTAAGTGTGCCGCTGCAGGCTCAGGGAAATCAATATACCATGATGTTGAAAGGGGGCGTGATTATCCTATACTAAGAGAATGATTCTTTTCTGGACATCTTGTAGGAAAGACCCACACTGTCATGTCAAGGGATGGAATTTCTGTCCTTGTTGTTGAAAAACTCTTTAGGAGAATACATTTGGATAAATATCACGACTACAAGGTAAATAAGTAAACCGTGAGCATGAAAATTGAAAAAAAAAAAAAAAACGTCACAATGCGGTAACTGTGATACATGTACATATCAGAGGCCTTCCAAGGGGATGAAGTGACAGGCTACGTGGCCCCGAAAACTGGCAACAATCCTCTCAGAAATTAAAGCGCCGACAATCGACAGAAAAGGAGGAAAGACTTGTGATAGCGACAATCCATGTTTTAAGCAGTGAAAGTGACATGTGTTCACTTTTGCATTTTGGCTGTTTCGGCAGCGAAATGGCAAACCCTCTCAATCCGTTATTTCCGAGAATTTTCTGTTATTTTCTTTGGGACGGTTTCTGATTATAGTCATAAAATAAATATTGTTCAGGATCGGTCCCTCAAGGGAGGAAACAACGATAAATTCTTTCCAGGCAGTCTCAGAAATGACAGACAAAGTAACAGCATACCCCCACCCCTTCCGACTTGAAGGGCTCATATTGCAAAATGTCTTGATATTTCTTGCTTCCGTTGATTTGAATTTTGTAGTCTATTTTCCTCTGACCAATTTTCTCCTGCAGGTTTACATGTCTTATCTTCAAATCTACCAAGAAAAGATATACGACCTTCTTAACACCAACTCCAAGGTCGATTTAGTGCTGAGAGAAGATCCCAAGAAAGGTACCAACAAAATGTACTAGATTAGCGTAGAATATGATATTTATCACTCAACTGCCAATATTTCGAGACACCCCCACTGCCTTCCCAAGAAACGACGTCTGAGAGGAACGAGCCGGGATATTTCATACTGATGACGTGTCACTGCCGAGATCTGGGTAGCCTGGGACCAGGCTGCGCAGTGGGGAAAAAGGGCAAAAAAGGGGTGAATTAGCAAAAAAATCTTCTGATTGATCGTACCATGAAGGAAATTTGCTTTAACCAATCAGAAATGCTTATCCTAGATCTGGTTAGTGACCCGTCATCGGTCTAGATTTTTGCCTTCGTTCCTCAGACTGGGAAACCAGTTGCAGCGTCGGCTGTTTTCTCAAGCTAAATGAATTTGCAGCTAATTGAAACGTAAATTATATATTATCTTGTCCCGACTCAAATCTCATTTTCCATCAAATGACCTTTTTGTGCTAGCTCTTAGACATTAAATTTCGAATTTTTTATTTCTACCAAATGACCTTACCATTGTCATGATGTCACCCCCTTTTTTATTTTACAGGTGTTTATGTAGAGAACCTTGCAACGTTTATTGTTCGCGATACTGTTGAAGTTCTTTCTTTGCTAAGACTCGGAAAGAAGCGGCTAATTGTCGCCGAAACTCGGATGAACCGAGCTTCCAGCAGGTATAATTTTAAAGTCTTTTAAGTTTTCATAACATCATTATCATGAGGTTATTTACGTGATATTTTGATACCCGTACCTGTACGGGCTGCCACTTCGTCGAGGGGCTCTGCGAGAAGTGCTGTAGACAAGAGTCTCACGTTTTGTACCTTTGCGACCGACCTACTTGCACGGAAACGCTTGCTTATTCTTGAGGAGGGAGTTTAACATATCAAAACAATAACTCCGCATCTGATCACGACGTGGAATTCCCTAATGTGACGCCATGAAGAGTAATTTTTCTTTCTATATTTAAATGAATTTTAACAACACGAATTTCATATATACTACCCTTATGTAAAATGTGTACGGTACCGAGGAAGTTCAGAAAGACGGGAATGTGATTAAGGGACCGAATATAGGTTACAAAGTGAAGTGGTGGTGTTCGGTCCTGTCAAGATGACCTTCATTTGGTTCTCTAGAAAGATAACGCTGCAAGCAGCTGTTGTAGCCCTCACGTTATGATGTGTTTTGTTTTCGAACAGATCTCACTCAGTCTGTCAGATAACAGTGGAACGAACACGGGCAAGAGGTGATGGCATCAAGGATGAAGGTACTTGTAAAACATGCGTTAACTTGTGTAGTTAACTTCTCATTGTATTCATTATTATCGTCATCATCATCATCATCATCATCATCATCATCATCATCGTCATCATCGTTATCAAAATCATTCTACTCACTACCATTCTTGTTCTGAAAGGATTGATCTTAAAACATGCGCATTTCGTCGCGATCACAAATTTTGTACTTGTATTTTATTTGCCGCACATAATACGATTATAATTACAAAAGATGCAAAAAAATGTAGGAAGAATTGGCGAGGAGGCCTAAAGGAAACTATAAAGCTTATGTTAATTAGGCCCCCTCAATTACAATTTTTCGAAGATGGCATAAAAATTACGGCGACGGATACAAAATATTATTGGATGGAAAATTATAATAACAATCAATTTTAAGGAAGATTACAAATGTTGAATATTAAACAGCTCATATGGCTACTAGATCACACTAATTTGTTACAAAACCAATATTTGTTCAGCCATGTTCCCCTCGAAATGTTCAATAGGCCAATGAGACATATTTTGAGGCGAGTGTTTGTGCGTCAGGAATTTTCTAAGTGGTAGTAGAAAAGAACTAAAACGTGCTTATTTTTACAGGTATTGCTACTACCAGCGAAAGCAGTCTTTCCTTATCGACATCATCGTTGCCAGTCACGCCTTCTGAAGCTGGCAGTGTACCTCCACAGAAGCAGGCAAAATCAGCCAAAAGCTTAGAATTTCTTAACGAAGAAAGTAAAACTAAGAAACAGAGTTTGTCTTTGAAAGTCGACACAGGACGATCGCAGAGCTTTACACCGCACAGGAAGACTTCTACGCCTGGCCGCCCAGGAGAACATCGACACAGCATGCATCTCTCATCCTTGCCAGAAATCTCAGTTACTCCTGCAGCGCGGCCAAACCGCTGGTCCGTAGGAGATATGGCGCATCTTCTCTCAGCATCAGGCAGCTCACTAAACTCACCCAGCTGTTCAGAAGCAAGTGATTTGCAGTTATCTGTGGAATCCCTACTGGAGGGTGGAACAACAGTGGACGAAGGATGGGTAAGAGGAGGATTCACAAGCTTCAATTCACCAGCCTCCGTCACAGACAAATCTTAACTCTGGTTAAGTTCGTCTAGCTGTAAAAAGTCTTCTGTTTTTTTGTTTTTTGTTTTCTTTTTTTAAGCTACAATTGCTTTATAAGTGATAATTTTTTTTCGTTTTGGTTAAATCTTATTCAATCTCGCCCGTACGTTTGCAACGCATCATTTTGTATGAGAAAAACTTCGTTCATGCGTATTGTAAGGTCTTTGTTCATCACCTTTTTGATAACATTGAGTCTGGAAAAATAAATCATTAATTGTTTTTGAGAAAGTCTTGGATTTTGGATCCAAAAATCTGTACGAACCCTGGTTATGTCAGTTAAATCCTTATTCTTATTATTAGGATGACGATGACGATGACGATGAATCATTCTTGGAAGGTGTCCAGATCAGTCAAGATGTCCTGACCATTGGAAAAATTAACCTGTAAGAATCCTTAAAGTCGTAAACTCACTAGCTTGTGTGTGTTAGTAGTGTTGCAGTCCTGAGTCATGACGGGCCAGTGCACCAACTGTAAGACTCGTTTCAACTGTCGTTCCGCTACCGTACCGAACACAGCTGAATTAAATCTCACTTAAACACAATAGGGGCTCCAGGTACAACACGGTAACCTTTGCCGTGCTTTGCAACAGTCTTAGCACGACTTTGTTATACAGATGAAACGTTCTGTAGTGTCGAACTAATAACCCCTTCATGAATTTTAAATGTATTAGCCGGAATACGTTTTAAAAGTTGGCTTAACCCTTTTTTCTTAGTTTGGTTTTCTTCAATATTTTTTTAAACAGCTTTTATGGTTATTCGAGTGAATTAAGTTTGACGTCTGACACTAAGTCGTGCTGTAGGTACAGTAGTGTTAGAGTAGTGCTCTCGTCAGGCCAGCTTAGCACGACAGTGGTGCGACTTTTGAAACAGTCCTTCCTTCTCTTTCTCCATGTTACTTGTAGCTTTACTTGGTTTTATTATAATCCGTTATCACTGTCTTGATATTGGGCAAGCTCTCCAACGTTATAGTTCTTCACGCGTTTAGGGCTTTAATATGAGCTTGATGCTAAAAAAAACAGTTTTTAATACATTGTTCGTTCCAAGAAGTTGTTCTTTAGAAAATAAACTTTTTTTGTTCAACGTATGCTTCCAGCTGGAAATATAAGACCCATATAATGACTTCTGCTACTGGATTAAAATGTATGAAATATTTGCAACCCTATGATGCGCTAGCAAGCCATCCAAGGATAAGGAAAAGAAATACTTTAAAAATGCCGTGGCAAACGACATAAAGGAAAATAAGCTCTGGTCTTTCTGGTTTCGCTTCCCGCTTCTTCATTACTCAGTCATAGGAATCTAACAGTTGCCCCAAACCACTGACATCTCATTTCTTGACAAGACCACTCACTCAGTTCTCCAAGTTGAGGATATATTGTACTAGAGAGGATGTTGATGATTTATTTTTCGTTGATTTTTGTTTTGTTTCGTTTTCATGCTTGTTGTTGTTGTTGTTGTTTTCACATTCATCATTTTTTTTTCTTCAAAAGCTGCGATCTTGCTGGAAGCGAGCGAATTAAGAAATCTGGGGTCAAAGGAGAGCGACTGTCAGAGCTACAACACCTTAACCTTTCTCTGCTAGAATTAGGGTACGTAGAAACCATATTATACTCACCTAAAAACTTCGTACAGTCAAGGATTTACTTTAAGAGAGTATCTGGAAGGGTGTTTTTGGGATCCGGGATTTGAACTAAATACGGTGCGGGATTCGGGAAAACGCGCGCTTTTCACGGGATACAGGATTTGACTGCTACCCGGATAGCGGGTACTTGATGTGGGGTTTGTCTGTCGGAAATTCGGAAAGTTAATCGTTCTAGCGGCAAATGCGAATTTTAAAACCCGGCGAGCGGGGAGTAAAGCCTCCACTCTCCCTTTTCCTTTCTTCCGCTTTTCTCTCTTCGCTTCATAATCAGACTGAGGCATGAAAAGCTATTTCTTTTTTGCAATGGCCTTAAAACACATGCAAATTCACAATTACAATCGAAACGGCTAATCTATATCTTACATTAACTTCTATTAGCTTTTGTAAAAAAATTTAGGACGCGGGATTTTCGTGGAAAGGGAGCGGGAATGAACGAAACCCACCCCTCCCCCCTTTCAGACCCTGCTTTAACAGCCTTATAATGATGGGGTAAGGTTGATAGTTGATTTACTGAGATGAAATTGGTTGACTCGCTGATTGATTGACTCCTGCAGAAACACAATACATGCGCTGTCTGAGGGCAAGAGAACTCACATTCCATACCGAAACTCTCCCCTCACTCGACTGTTGCAAGACAGCCTCGGTGGGAACTGTAAAACAAGTTTTGTGGTAAGAATTCTTCCTTCTTAGCCGATATTTCACTCATTTTTTTTAAATTGCTCCCTTAAGTAAGTAAGTTTATTAAATCTCCAGCCAGTGGCTCTTCCGATTTAATTTACAATAATTAGAAATCAAATAAAAACTACATATAAAAATTACAATAATATCATGATAAAAAACTACATTCAAATAAATAAATTAACCTATTCTAAAAATTCTAATCCTAAAAATTGCTACGAACTATTATATATTTCGCGCTTTACTGCGCGCTTGAAAACTGAGAGTGTTGCGCTATTTTTCGTTACTTCACTTATAAGAGAATTCCAAGCAGTGAGACCTCTGTGCTGTGGCTGTCCTACAAAGGGGTACGACTAAATTGTCCCTAGATCTAGTATTGTAGCTGTGGATAGCTGATCTTTTGTTGACATAACACTCTAAATATGGTGGTGCAAGGCCATTAACTATTTTGTATAGCATCGTAACATCACGCACTAGTAACTGATTCTTAACAGAAGGCCAACACAGTGCACGCAGCACTGGTGAGATATGATCAAACTTCTTGGTGTTAGTCAACACACGGGCGGCGAAGTTTTGTCCTTAAATGTTTTGGAGGTCGGGATTTGTGGAAATTTTAGAGACGTTTTTGTTTCGTTCAGATTAGCACTGGTCTTTTACGATTAGTTGATGTTGTTGGCATCCGTCTGTCTCTGGAGACAATGAAATCAGCGCCAAGGTTTAGAGAGTGGGTAATTGAGTTGCAGCGCCTTCTTTGGCTGTACAATCCGATTCTGCATCGGCAGGCTCTTCTTGCAGTTGTTGCAGATGAATTCCGTGTTTGGCTCGGTGGGTACGGATATGCCGTACGGCTGCCCTCAGCCGTCAGCGCTCTCTCCTCTCATCCCACTGCTCCGCTCTCCTCTCCTCACCAGCCTGAATGCCTGCCTTATCATCAAGCCTCCAGTGTCTTCGATCTGTAGCTACAGCTTCCCAACCTGCAGGGTTGATGTTGCCTGCCTTCATATCTCGTTTACAAACATCTTTGAAACGAAGGGGAGGCCTTCCGGTAGGCGAAGTTCCAGTGGCAAGCTCGCCGTAGAGATGTCCCTAGGAATTGTCCCGTCTTCCATGTGGCTGACATGGCCTACCTAGCCAGCCGTCTCTGACTGAGCAAGGCGAACATGCTAGGTATCCCTGCCTGTGCAAGGATATCCTTAATGTTTGGGGCACGGTGTTACTAGGTGATGCCCAAAATCTCTCTAAGGCAGCGCAGGTGGAAGGTGTTGGGTAGGCGCTCTTGGCGGGAGTATCAGTTGAGATATTGGCTCGGTGGATTAAAAGCGCTATTTAGCCGTACCGCGTAGTGCCAGCTTAGCAATTAAAACAACTTTTTCTTTTATTATAGCTGTGTATATCACCTTTGCTGCGAGACGTTACCGAAACTCGATGCACGCTGGCATTCGGTCAGCGGGCGCTGAAAATCACCACTACAGCATACGTCAATGTGGAAGTAAGTGGTATTTTATGTTAAAACCGGTGGCTGGAGCCATTTAGACAACTAAATAAACCTGTTTCAAAATACTGTAAGGCTTGGGGATAGTGGGGTAGGACGAGGGAGGGTTGAATTTTTATGCAAAAACGGTTTTAGTCAGTGTCTGCGATTGTGAATCTGAAATCTTGTGAATCTACAGCCTTCTAAGTCAGCTTTTTATCGACACTAAATATTTACTCGACTTATTTCTTTCTTTGCTTCGCTATGAATTATATTTAGGGACCGGTTGTTTATTGCGTCCCACCTGGGAGCGGTGATTTTCAGAAAAGCGTGGTGTATCAAAACTTTACCCTTCCAAAAAAAACAATTTCATATGAACCCTCCCTCCCCCCCTTCAGTAATAACAATTTTGAAAATGCACCCCCCAACCATTGTAGTCCAAGTTTTAAGATTATTCGTTTTTCTCTCTGAAAGAATGGCACGAGAGGCCATGCATGTCTGTTTGTGAGTGTCAGATGCAGTGCCAAGAAACAGTGTATTGATCATATCCCATATTTCCTTTCGGGATTGTCACGAGCACATTTTTTTCCGACAACCTTTCTCGAAATACCTGTAAACGTTAACGTTCCTCTCCTTGCTTGATCTCAAATGGCTGAATTCGATAGCAAGCTTATAAACAGTACTCAACACGTGGTCAAGCATAAACAACCTGCTGACCTCGCAGGCTGCTCTCTTAGCATGAAGTTTAATATTGTCGTCGATAATAAATATTTCAGTTGTTCAGGAAAGGATCACCTTGCTTAGGCGGTTTTTTTTTTCGTTGATTTCTTCGGCATGCTGTCTCCATGAGGTTGTCCATTTACAGTTGCTGCTTACCATAATTGCAAACTTCTTGTACGAATTTGTTTATTCCTTTTAATACTTTGTTTTTATTATTTGTTGTAAAAGATTTCAGCTTCTTCAGCTTGCGATAAAATAACAAGGATTTTTGTTGGCGGATTCCCAGAACTTTTCTTTCTCTTTCCTTTTTTTTCGGTCATTGTTATAAATGTCATGCAAAATTCTTGTATTAACATCTTCTATGATAAAAATTCATTGTATTTCGTAAATTTATTAATAGGTATCTTTAACAAATATATTAATATTTCAATTGTTCATGTTACGTAATGGTTATAACACGTTTAGGCTATTTTGTTTAAAGTCTTTTACGAATACTACATCTATTTTACTAATTATTAAAGGGTGTCACGTTAAAACTACATACGCCACAAAATAAAGCTAATTATAGTTATTATGCAGAATCTCTCAACACAACAACAGCAGGATTCATTCACCGAGACTTCGATCAAATCTTTTCATTTGCAAGTATAATTTACGTCGCTTTCTTTCGTTTATTAATTTGAAATTTACGTCCGAGTATCAAGTTATACTTTCTTGTTTGGATTTATCGCTTTGTAAGAAAGAAGGACTTTTGGTAAGTTTTTAGACCTATACTCGGTATTGTTACTTCAGACTGAAAAATTTACGAAAGAAACGAACCGCTAGCTTAAATTTTATTTCGCTCTTTTGACAGGTTGACTATGTCAGGCTTTCGGAAGACTTGCGGAAGAAGATTGAAATACAAGGTAAAATAACTCTGTGTTTTCGTTGTCTTAGTTAAAACGCTTCTTAGTTTTATGAATTTCATGAAGCTCATCAAAACTGTTAATTTCTGTTTAACTTTCATTTAGTTCCACTCTGTCAGTGGTGATTTATAAATCCGAACTAAAGCTCCTTTTAGTGAGGAATTAGGCCATTAATTTTAAGCCCACTGACTAAAAATGAATTGCTCTAAACAGCGCCAAACACAAGCAAGGTGCTTTCGTAAAATCTATGATGATTCCATTTTCGGGAAATTAACAACTTGTTCTACTTTGTGTTGAAGAAGTTGTCAAAATCAATAGTCTCTTATCCCAGCGGTGAGACGATAAAAACCAAATACACTGCACGTCATCTTAAGAATATTTATTGTTATAAAATGATTATATTTTTTTGGTACGTATATGTTATATGAAACGTTTAAGCGAACAATTCATTAATAGTTTTACCGAGTTAAAAAACAATTATTTTTTATTATCCTAATTCATAGCCTGTGAATTAGCCACCAAAAGTGATATAAATCCTGAAGCGTGGCCCCGCAGAGAAACGAGTATGGCACACGTTTTAACATCGTATTAGCATATTGGCACATCGCGAAATGTTAATGTTCCTTGCATGACCGTCAACTTTCCTGTTACTTATTTTATTTTCATTTTCATTAGATGTGTGCAAATAAGCGTCAAAACTCGAAATCTAGTTTCGCGACAATTTACTTATTTATTTATTTATTTTCTTTTAATAAGCGGACACAACCATGAAATTATCATGATTTTATTTGTAGCATCGCCTTGTACATTGATAAAGAGGGGAACAAATTAAATCATGTATTACGTAAATTGTCGGTATTTTCTACCTTGTTTCTTTGAATATGTATATCAGCATGAGATATATATTATTTTGGCAATATGTGGGCTACTGAATAAACGGTATGAAGATTCAGTCAGTTCAAGTCCATTTTTTAATCTTACTCTTCCCTAACATTGCATCCGGCTTTCCACGATCAACGTAAAACTCCCCTGTTATTAGTACCTCTTTTGTGTCGTTCATGTATTTTCATGCAGTATTTTCTGTTTCAAGAGGGAGGAAGAAGAAGGCCGAAGATGTTTAACATCCAAAAAATAAATATTGAATAAAATTTCCACTGAATTAATTGACTGACGTCCTCCTCAGTGTTTTGATAGAGCATTATAGTCCATGGTGCTCTCATATCATTTTTTTATGGCATAATTATAGATCTGAGCTATGGTACTGACTTCATTTTTTATACCTTGAAAATTGAATGGTTCTGAACTGATCCTGTTTTTGTAGATTTTATATATTTGGGGGGGGGGGGGGGGAAACTGAGCGATGCCCTCAGTTCTGTCGGAAAAGCATTAGGTGAACAAGGATGGCCACAGGGACAAGAAAAAGGAAGTGGCATGCAGTTGGTTTAATTAAATTCTTTCTTTTTTCTTTTTCTTCCTTTTCTTTTTCTTTCTTTTTCGCAAAATAATGCGGGTCAAGTGAGCTGTTGACAATTTAGCTCCAAGCGGCAAAGATTGTTGTTCAATTCTAAGTAAAATAATAGGTATGAATATATTGAATCGAATCGGCAGTGTTTGTACGCAGGGCATTATTACTATTCATGTATATTAAAAGTTGTTCCCTTAAACCTGCAATGTTAAATATTTCAAGGCAATTATAAACTCAGCCATAGTGTAGCTTAAGTATTTAGCAGATTTCTTTTTTCATAATCGAACCACAAGAAACTAGCATTATCGTCTCCGAACACCTACGCAAAACAATAAGACACCGTGCGTATAGCAGCTTACAACTACATTAATTCTGCGCCTGTTTCCTCATGTCCTGAATACAAAACAGCTGGCGTAAACCAAGGCTTTTGATTGGCTGGCTTTTTATAAGCTTCGATCTGATTGGTTGGCGTGTTGTTTTGGAAGTGATGAAGCAGGTGGCGAGATAAGCAGTTGATCCTTTAGGAGTAAACAATGAAGTCATTACCAAGATGTATTGGTCTCGTGGTTATAGGCGAGCAAATTTGATATGCTTTACCAGGACCAATGGAAGACCACGGCTCTGACAGTTGTCAACAAAACATCAAAAATTGTCGTTGTTTGACAGCATTTTTCGAAAGGGTTCCATGTCGGTATTTTGCTCTAAGGCTGAAAGAGAATGATATTATATTTAAAGCAGGGTTCACGGTGACTTACTTTTTACAAGCGTATAGTTGCGGCTCTCAAAACTCACAAGTTTTGTACATTCGGGGGCGATTTGGCCTGTCGTGTGACGTTGTTGGGTTTTTTTCACGGTCGGATAGCTGTGTCAGTGATGAAAGAATATTGAGCTAACTACATATCGCTTGAAGAAGGTCTCCAGTCCTCACGTTTTAAACCCGGACATCCTTCCTCTACTAAGTCTACTAACCGGAAAATGAATCTTATCGAAAGATTACTCAGAAAATCTCCACGGAATAGAAGTACGGAGAGTCCTCTTGGGAAATTTCACCCTGAATATTTAATTCAACCAGCTAACCAGTGATTCAAGTCAAGTTTGCAACATATGTTAATATTTTGACAATATCCTTAATCTGCTAATATTTATTCTTATTTCAGAGTTAGAAATCAAGGCACAGAAGGAGCATTTCGAAAAGCAGAACTTCGAAATCAAATCAGATGCAGACGTTAAGCTCGCTGAATTACAGGCTCTTTTAGAAGTCGAGCGAGATCGCCACAGAATTGAGGTAACACAACTTGTTCTAGAAACGAGTGAAATAAGCGTTAACATAAGGCTGATGAAGTTCAGGGATAATTGTACATTTTTTAAAGCCGAGAAGGTACTTTAGCAGATTAAAATAAGCGAGAGAGACAGAGTAAAATAAGGAAATAAAGACGAAGAGAATTCATTTTTACTGCGTTTCAGAATCGAAGATTAATTTCTATTTTTATCTTTTGCTCGCCACCTTTTTTCTAACAGCCAGAAAATATATTTAAAAAATTTCTTATCTGCCAGCTTACAACCCTGGTTCATTTTGAAAATAAGAATCACAACAAAGCCATTTTGCATGCCATTTCATGACAGTTTTCAATTCAAGCAAATTCGAGCAGTGTTAATCGATCATTTCGTTTTCAACTAAAGCTTTTTAAGCCTTTTTAAAACTGATTTTTGCATTAAAAATAGCGGTTACGAATTTGTAGAGCTTACCGCAGCAAAGCTAAATGTTTTCAGAGCTCCCATTGTTTCTTTTGTCTGATCCTTTTATCTCCCGCGATGCGATATTTTTGCTAGCCAACAATATTGATATTCATAACTTTGAACTGAGTTTGTATGCAATATGGCAGCTGATTGTAAAAATAAAACCTTTCTCTGCCAAAAGAATAGAAAAGGCCAGGCTTGCAGGGTTAGTTTGAAGATGTTAGAGGAAACTCTTCATTTTTACGGATGCAACTGTTCTTCAATATCCGAGTTAAAAAATGTTGTGCATACTGGAGTAATCCAGGGGTTAAAACGTAAAAGCACACTTCAGCTTTTCAAATTGCTATCTCTCCTTTCTGCTGCCTCTTTCGGTGGGTTCTAGCCACGGACGACCGTGTGCAGCACATTGTTACTTGATGGGTGTTTCACGGGTGTAAGAATTTAGTAGACCTGAAGGTTGTTATACAGCGCTGTTTGACTGCAACTTTTTAAACTTCTTTCATTTTTTGAATTTTAAGCGGCATTCTTTTGTATTCGTCAATCCCAGAACGCTTCTGAGAGAAGGCCACGATGTTGTTCCCAAGGACACAAAGCTAGCTAATAAAACCAATCCACGTATAAGGTGTCTTTTCAGTTTGAGTACACAGACTATTTGGTAACCCAAACACTTCATGTTTCTGGACTAAGTAGATATCAAATTATCATTATGTATTCTAGTAAAAGGCCGATTTGCATAAGAAAAAACGGTGAACCATTAATTAGAAAGGACACCATTGTAAGTAGAGCCCGTTGATTTGCGTGGCTTGTTATTTAAAATAAAGTTATTGAAAAGATCCATGAACTGTGTTTTGTGTTGTTTTCTTATAGATTCAAATCCTTCAAAGAGAGAACGAAAATCTAACAAAGACGCTCTTCGACGAGAAAAGTCAAAGACATGTTCTGGAAGGAATGCACAATGCCTCTTTAGAGGCGGCAGTGCTCATTGAACGACAGCGGATCCAGAGCAAAGAGAAACGAGAAAAACAACGACTACAGAATGCTCTTGATAAAGAAAAACAACGTTCGTTGGCGAGAGTAAATAACACGAGTGAGGAATACGAGAGAGCACTCCAGGACGAGGAGAGACAGTCGCAAATTTTAAATCAAACTGAGCAAGAAAAACTGGAAAAATCGCTCCAGGAGGACAAAAAGAGAATCACTGAGTTAGAAGAGCGTTTAATTAAGTCACCAAGCCACGAACGGTATACTCAAACCAGTAATATGTTCGATGAATCAGAGTTTCCTCACATGCCACCAGGAGCAAATCAAACGGAGACGCTCTATAATGTTCTTTTAGCTGAGATAATGTCGCTGCAACTGCTGTATCAAATGCAGGATTTGTCACACGCCTGTAGCGCCGATAATTCACAGTCACGTGACAGCGGCTGTTCAGATTACCAAGAAGAAGTCATCCGTTCAGTTAGCTCAAGCGTCTTAGAAAAAGGGGGGTTGGTTTTGAATAATTTACGGTGCAGACAGAGAGGTGATAGCCGGTTTTCTTTAACAAGTACCGGCTCCTTGCGTGAATTATACCTTCTACAGTTTCCGCCATCTCCTAAGCTTTCCAGCCAATCACAAAAGACTGGTTCAGTTCCTATCATTCCTCTGAAAAACTCGTTCTTAGAGCTTCACTCCGATTCCAAGAAAAGCTTTTCATCGATGGAGTCCGTGCAACGCAAAGGACAGGACAGAGTTCTCAACTCAAGCGTGGAATCTTTCTTAGAAGATGAACTGCTGAGCCCGCCATGCCACTATAGACCCAGTGACAGCGGCTGCAGTAGTCAGCACAGCGACTATGATCAATGCTCAGGAACTAATAAACGAAATGAGCCAATTATTGATATCAAAGCACGTAATCGAGCCAACAGTAACCCTGCCAAGCGGTGGAACTCGAGCTCTGCATGCACGCCGCTTGCAGAGGGGGAAAATAAAGATTTGAGGTTAGACGACGAGATTCAGTCGGTGAAGAACAAAGTTGTCTATCTGGAAAATGACTTATGTCGCCTAAAAACCGAACTTGACTCGGAAACGATTAATTTCTTCTCTGAAGTGTTTGGAGTCGAGGTGCCTTTCCTTGGGGGCAAAGGTATGTTTAACTCTCTATTTTTTGTGTAAGGCTGTGTGTTCACACCATTTCGTTTAAGCCAATTTTGTACGCGCGTCAGTTTTTACGCGTTGACAAACTTAAACGAACCTATGCAACCTCATTCCCAGGGTCTTCTCGTTTTCCATTAAGGCGGCAGGAGAAAAGACCCACTTCTAGTCAAATTGTTTATTTTAGCTCCAGGAATCAGATCTTATGGTCCCAGGTCCAGGTCAACCTCGAATCCTGTATCACAACTGTACTGCTAGCTGCGAGTCGCCAAGGTTTCAAATACCGCACATGGTTTATTTCGCCCAAAATGTACAGAAATACAGAAGATATAAAAATTCGAAATCTACGTAAAGATATCAACAGGAACTACAATCAGTCAAGAGATGTTAAAACGAACCGTAAATAACAATAATATTCACGTACCCGTTGGTGTCTCTCAAGTTACGCAACTAGTAGTAATGATCTTACTAATCAACGATTGCTACGTCATGTCATTAGTCGTGACTGTATCACGCATGAATTTCGTGTTATACCGAAACAACAACCAATCTGCTGAGGTCCTTAAAGAAAATCTCTTGTTCTTTGCCCGTGTCCTTCAAGGCGAAGGCTAAGTAACATATATAAAGGTGCGAAACTTAGTAGCAATGTAGTAACCATTGGGCTGCCACTGGTTTTTGGTAATGCGCACGAATCTCGGGACGGGAATGGGCTATATGCATGGCACTGCTCAAAACTGCTGTTTAGACTCCCGTTCGACCAATTTAAATTATATTTACTGTAATAAGTGATTAGATTATGCCAAGCAAATTTGTCAGCAAGTCCTTGCTGGTGATTCGTTCCTTATTTGGTTGTTATTGGCTTGCGTTGCAGCGCACTGGGAATTGTATTTTCTTTTTCCTTTTCTGATGGTTCAGTGGACATGCGACACGGCCAAGACAACGTGGATCCATTTAGGTTTTTATTGTTGTTTTCTTTTTCAGAGTTGTCTCATGTCATGAGGCATTTGTTTGAAGGTGTCAAAGAAAAACTTCTGTACAGAATATGCCTGGGTGAGTTGTATTTATTCTTTGTTTTCTTCATTAACAATTCAGACTACAATACATGACGCTTTGACCCATAATGAGTTGGAATAAAAACGTTTAGAGCTACATTAGGCAGGAGAGTCGTGAACTTTACCTGTTATTCAGTGTTACATAAGAAATGCTTACCCCTCTTTTTGACTTTGCAGACGAGAACAGTCCTGCAGAAGAACATGACGAAGATGTTGAACTTAACCCACCCCTGCTAGAAGAAGCTGTAAACCTGTTACTGGTAAACAAAACCGTCATGAGCTGTATACTTGTTTTACAAAACAAGCGGGGCACGGAAAAGATCAAAGAGACCACTACAACAGAGTCACCAACAGTTATCCATGCTCCATTAAAGGTGCGTTACTTGCAAGAAAAACATTGTTTCCCATTTTCTTTTGAATTTTGACCACGCCGCTTTAACATGTTAGCTGATATCTTCAGGTTGATCGAGAAACTCAAACTGAAGCTGAACAACCACGATCTCTGAAAAGAAGAGTAAGAAAAGGTAAAAAGACATGTAATTATTGACCTACTTGAGGCGCGTGAGAAAACAAAGCGTTGCGCGCGTTTTAAAAGGGCTTCCCGTTTTGATCTTTCCTGCGGTGGACATCTGCTTTCATGCGCGTAGCAAGTTCTTGTCCCTTTTCGACAAAATACGCTCCCAATTTAGCCCGCTGTCCAACAGTTTACTTGCACCAAGTCGTGACGTCAACTTAGCACAGACGCACGAAATAAAAACTCGCAAAAAGTTAATAATGGGTAGATTTGGTTGCAGCGTACGAGTATAGCCTACTAAGAAGCCTAAACATTTGCCCTTTGACATTTTGCAGATGAAGAAAATATAGTTATGCTGCAAATGAGTTAAACTTTCAAAAGAATTTAGACCATAAGCACAATCTCTATCAACCTTTAACCATACGAAGGCCTAATACGAAGGATATCGCAAGATCTCCCACAATTACAGTTATTTATTTATTTTGTTTTGAACAATATTTAGTCAGGGGTGTTCAAGTAAGCGAGGCTGGTTTGAATGGGGCCCTTACAGTTTATTAAGTCCTCGTGGCCGCACTTCCCTAGTGTCTCTTCCCGCGTATTGGTATTTTTCTTTGGGTACGGGGCAGCTAGTAAATCCCTTTGAAATAGCCTTCTAGATAACTGATTTATAATTTTGTATCATTTATTAAGAAGCTGCAGTAATAACTGATCCTCCGATCAAGATACAGTTGAGTAATAAAGAATGTCAAACAAGTAGAAATGAAATCACATCCAGGTGAGACCATCATGGGTACATACGATTGTGGTTTTCTCTTGAGTATAATCAGTTCACAATTCTTGTTGCACCGAAAGCCTGATATGTATGTAGTTGTTACTTTTTCTTTTCATTTTTCATTTTTTTTTTTTTTCCTAAAAAAAGGTCCCTTCCCGTTTGACTGAATTGGCACGCTAATGTTACTGTAAAAAATGACAAGCGCGTGTGTTTAAGGATCGTTTACACTTGGGCGTTTTCGTTTAAGAACGTGTGCATTTCGACACGTTTAGGCCTTCAGTCTACACTAATTCGCTGAGCGTTTTCACCAAAAACGCATCGATTTGAAATCGCTCTTGAAAGTGGATCAAGGAAAACGCATACATATCGTATTAGTGTGGACTGTCGAAAACACATCAAAATGAAAACGATAAAAGTATCGCAGGCGCGTGTGTTTGTAGCATGCACATAGAATTTTACTGACGTCACAACGTGCAATTCTAAGCTGCAATTCTATCGTTTTCGAACGCTTTAGTGTGGACAGTCTATCGATGCGTTTTGGATGATAACGAAAACGCATACTTTTGAAAACGCATTTGTGGGAAATGGACCGAAGTTAAAAACTCCTAACGTCCTAAGCTTATTGTGGTCTTAAGAATGTCTCACTAAGACCAACTAAGAGGGGAGGGCCGTTCTTGACAAGTGAGAAAGTAGTCAAGTTAATATTCGAAAGAAAAAAAAATGTCATTGCCAGGAGGAATATAACCAAATAACTACTACCCCGAATTTGCATTGGCGAAGTCGCCTTTTACAGAGCGCGAAAATCCCTAGTATCCAGGTGTGCTTACCATTTACACAAACCACCGGGATGGACATAAATCTTGTGAATAAACACAAAACTATAAAATTTGACGTGGGGGGAGAAGGACCCGCGACAATATACTTCCAAATCAGCTGGACAGAATAAATAGAGTTAAAAAAGATTGCACCCCTCTCAAATGACAACCCACGTCTTCTGAAGCTCCCCAAACGGAATGACGCGAACCATTTGATTTTCAAACCAGAGGTTCAGTTTTTCCCATGTACCACCCAGCAGCCTTGTGGGAGGAAAATTCAGGTCCCCTCCACACTTATCCGTATCATTAAAAACTGGAAAAAAAATTTCAAAATAAGGAAGGAGAAAATGAGTTTTCAAAAAAAAAAGAAAAGAAAAAAACGAATACTTTTTGGTAGGGCCGTAGTCAAAACACATCACGGATATTCATTTGCCGCAGAACTTGTGGAATGCTATGTAGAATTTGCGTGACCTTTTTTCATCTCTTTCTTTACATAGGCTATCAGAGGAACCTACGCTCGATGAAGAATATCGTGAATCTGATTGGCTAGGCGACGCTGAGAATGATCTGGACGAAGTGAAAACCAACAGTGTTCCATTACTATCACGTGACCCAGACGGAGCCTCCATTAGTGAGGAATGCCCAGCGGTTTTAACGGATGGTGCAAATCTCGCTGAAGCTAATGGGGATCACGTGGTTACATCCACTCTGATCGATTTGCAGGAAGTAAAAGAAAGTAAAAAGAAATCAAACTTATTCTCGTGCTTCGGGCCTGGCAGGTTGTCCTTCCGGAAGAAGTCGAGAAAATTCAGACCTACCAGTTCTGCGTTTATCATATGAGTTTTTTATTACACGCATGCCCAGAATGCTGAGCTTTTTTTTTTTTGATAACGCGCATGCCCAGACACAGGAATGCGGCGCGTCAAGGAACTCTGAAGAGTTCTAAATTTTGGACTACAGTTTGTTTTGTAATTCTGTTGCATTGGGTCTCTCTTTAGTTTTCTATTTAAGATGGTACGTCATGAAAAGGCTCCCGCATGCTATGTTAAATGCCGTTTTTGTTCAGCCTAGAGTGATCAGTGCATACCCTCAAAAGTGAGAGTTCAAGTATGTTGTTTTTGCTCATGACATATTGAGAGTACTGAGTAATTATTGACTGGGTATATCCTACCTGTGTAGTCCTTTTTGGTAAGGCGTATTATTTAATGAAGTATACTTGATAAACAAAAAACAAAAAAACCAACAAACAAAGAGCTGCTTTACCTGTTTACATGAACGATTATACTCATATGGATCCCCGTACTGTACAGGCATAACATAAAAGTTATATTTGTATAACGTGATGTAGAATTTCAAGGGGCTTTGAATGAAAAATGAACGTTAGCGACAGAGTCGGAATGGCAAGCGGAGCCGTAAGAACGATTGTGACCTTGTGAAAATCAAAAATCGGAGCCATAAGCAGAGTCATAAGCGCGACGGAATACGCGTCGGGGGAATCAGAACGTTTCCATTACATACTACTCCGTCGTTTACGATCTAGTGAAAGCAGGAAGCAGAAGAGTTTCACTAGATCGTTTCTGATAACGACTCCGACTCGGTCGCTGGTGAAAACTAGCTTTAACTTTAAAAAACAAACAAAGAACGGTTAGATAAATGATAAAACGTGTTAATTTGTAAGAGGAATGTTATAACCTAGCCGGGAAATTGCTTTAATTTATTATTTCGGTTCGACCAGCTTTGATATTTTGGCCGCCGTCCATTTAATGAATTTCACACATGAAAGTGATAACATTTATTACAACGAAAAGGACCGGGTACAATTATTAAATTTTACGTGATGTTGAATAATAGAATTTATTTAAGTTCAGTATTTTGTTAAATTTACTTATAAAAATAACGGTATTTTTCCGTATATAAGGAACATGCTTGGCGTCTATTGATTACGCAATGATTTACGTTTATACTTTGGAAAATAATAGTAGTGATAGAAAAACAAAAATAACTGAGGGAATTACAAATTGTTTAATTCTCAACACACTTTACGAGTAGCCTGCTTCGAGAAACCGTTACTCTGCGAGAAACGGCGCGCGGTGATAATAGTGAAATTACGGCAAACCTTGTGTGACAAGCGTGACAATAATTTTGTTGGAAAAAAAAAATTTTCTCTCAATCTTTTTAATCAGTTTTCTTTACACAGATCTTCTTTTTTGTAAAAGACCAGAAAACATGAACGTTAAGTGAAGATCACGACAAAACATATAAGTACTAGGCCTGTCACGTTTGTCACACACAAACGTTTTGCCGTTCTCTTCCTCCTTCTGTCCTGTTGCGTAAACTCGCTAATGTAAACTTCTGCGTATTTCAGCTACCTGTTTTGTTTTTGTGCGTTCTACTGGAAAACTCCCAGAAATTTGTGGAACTTTGAAAAAGTACATGCTTTTACGCTGAATTATTCCGGTTGATCGGGGGAAATGCGTGTTCCATTTACGAGTTCCTTACAAGGATACAGACTAGTTCCAGGCTTTCATGGTGTTATCTGGTGAGAGAAGGGAACAAATGTCAAATGTAACCCGTTTTTCTCCTTTCCTTAGAAGATTCCGAAAGTTTTTGGTAAATGCAAAACGCTCTCCAACTCTAATGTAGAAAACTGGTTAAGTGATAACTGAAACTTTATGAAATTTAAACAACCCCTTTTTAAGTGTCCAAGTTTTTAACAGGACAGTTCTGAATGAGGTGACCGTTTCAAAAAAAAAAACGTCTTCTACTTGAGACAAGGTGCATTTATCATTTACAAGGTGAAACCGGAAACTGGGGCTGGGAAATCAAATGGTCGCGCTACTAGCTCCTTTTGGGAAGCCTCAGTGACATTGGCTGCCAATAGAAAAGAGGCGATGGAACTTCTCTATCCCTGTTGGACTCTCCAGCTATATTTCATGTGGTCATTCGCGACACCGGAGTTCTATTCGTTTTTCCAGTTAGATCCTGCTTATTGGTCCCGTCCCGTGGATAGAACCCTCGACCTCTGGTTATGGAGTGACGCTGTAGGTTGCGGAAGCATTTGTATCGAATTGTCTACTTAAACTCGTTATTATAAGAAACAAGACAAAAATTAAAAGTGAGTCGTATGGTATTGCTTGCGTTGAACGGATGAAAAATGAGAGGCAAAAAACACATACAAACAAACAAAAGCAATAATTTTAAAAATTAACAGAACCTATTCGTTCCTATTTCCACCTTGCTATATATTTTTGCCATTAACAATACAAAAGCCTCATCGACTTACGTCACCTCTTACAGGAAAAATTACAAAGCAACCAAACCACATCTAATGCAACAGACTGAGTGATTAAAACATCTTTGTCTTTAAAGCCGAGTTCAGCAAAAACCTTTCCGCAGGTGTTTTTGCCAGTAAAAGAAACTCATTTACGAAAACCTCAAACTATAGTTCACCTCACACTTTTCACCTAATTGAGGTAGGTTTTATATGTAATTTTCTTGCAGAATCATTATCAGCTTCATAACATTATCTTTACGATCAGCAAAACACAAACATAAGAAAACCGCAACAATCAAAATCCTTTTCGCGCAGTAAAAACTTTGATTTTTATTGGATGTGGTGGATAAAAATGCTTTTAGCGCAATGAATCACATTACAATTTCATCATTAGAACACCTTGTTGTTAAAACTGAACAAAAAAAATTTTGCTTAAAAGGACGAAGATATCAATGGCGGAAAAGGTGAACTTATCAGTTTTTTTATTGTTTATATACATAATTTTTTTGCCTTGTTTTCTTCATTTCACCTAGCATCGTTTTTCTATGCATGTTTTGTTTCGTTTCTAGGTATATACTAGTGCTCGAGTGACTTTCGGCCAGAATAAGCTATTTTTGAAACATCACTTACTTCACTGTTTTAAATTTAAGTGTCTGAATGAAGTTGCGTTTGAATTCATGAAAAAAAAAAAAGCGTCAGTTACATAATCAAACTAGGACTGATGCTCTGTCAACACCTTGTCCAGCGAACAGCAATGTTTCCGTCGTTATCTGATCGGAATCGGTGCTATACATAAACACTTCATCTCTTAACAACTTTGCTTTCATGTCTTTCTCAAACAGAGTATTTCCCCTTCCGTTAACAACGAGGCGAAGTCGCTCAACAAAACGGTTTTTCGCGACTTTCAACATCGTATGCTAAACTGGATGAGTGAAAATTATGGGCGAATGGTTGATCTTTTTCGCCGATTTGACTCGGACAACAGCGGACAACTATCGTACGAAGAGTTTGCCGATGGCATGAGGGAATTAGGTAAGAAACACTGATATACATGTCAGTGATCTTTCCCTGAAAAAGCAAAATAACAGAAAAACCTAATTTTACTATTATCACATACACTAGATTCATGAACTTGTTAGCAGATAACAATAGCATATAAACAACTCATTTAATTTGGTCGCGGGTGGAGCTCCTTGTTATCAAAACTTTAAAAGTATTTTAGTTGTGAACAACTATAGTATGTATCCCTTTTCACGTGAAGCAACAGATCAGTCTGTAACCCGCATTTTCAGGATTAGAACTACCGTACAACTGTCAGCACGTCACGCGTCACCGTGACAAAAGAAAAAAAAACGCACTGCTATAGGGTCGTAATGGCGTCATCAGCGTTTCTATGTGGGTGGCACCTATCACAAGCTCTGATAAAAATGCTTCACTTGCACCAACTCAAAGAACCATTGTAAATTCTGATCAGTCAGAACAGTGCCTTTTCGTTTTTTTTTTTTTTCCCTGATGCTGTTCCGTCCGTCGCTTTCAATCGTTGTTTTAGCCTACAAGCTAATTACTCAACTGCGGCCTCAGTAGCAGCCCTTATATGCTCCTAATAACTTGCTGCTTAAGTGACATTGTCACATTTTGTAATAACAGGAGCTCCGGCAACTCAGGTGGAAATTTACATCATTGCCATGGCCCTGGACTCAGATGGCGACCAACAACTTGATTACCGCGAATTTAAAAAGCTGAGCAGACGACTGAAACTCGGAAGTGAACGTATCAGAAAGACGGCTGAGAAAGAAGATAACGAGGAGACACCAACTCAGCAGATACAGCTACGACCCTGCCCTAACTGCAATGTGGGATTATGGGAACCCATTGTTGAAGACGTCCTTGGGTTAGTTGTTGCTGATAATGTTAAGTTGTTGTTAGAGAGCCGTTTAGATTCTAAGACGAGGGCTACTACGAGAACAAGTTGTGCGCGCGCTTGAACCAGCGTGTCATTTTGGCGGGAAAACGCAACAATCAATCTGCCACGGGTTTTAGCGAAAATATCGTACAAGCGGAAAAAAAGTTATAAAATGCTAGAATTTTTTTAATAAAAAAGCGATCGGCTAGAGAGGGCTTAACCTCCCGGAGCAATAGAAATAACTTTTTTTTTCTAGTGAAAAAAGGTAAAATGAAGCTTTCTGGAGTGTCTATTTTTTCAGAATACGCAAACAGTACTTCAAGTCAGATCTCGTCTTCGTAGTCGTCCTCGTGTCTTACCATATCACTTCTATTAGCCTGGTGGACGTTCACGGCATGGAGAGTGATGGATCATTATATTCGTCGATCAGATTCCGTCAATTTCTTCATAATTTTATGAAAGCATGTGTTGGTGAATTTTAGCCCTAGTGAATACATAGCAATTTTTCATATACAACATAAAATATTGAATGCAGAATTAAGATTGAAAGCATACGATCCCAAATGTATCCAACGCCCAAAAACCCGTTTTTATTCTACCGTGAAATCAAAATCTCCACATTGAAAACAGCAAAGGTGAAAAATGACGGAAATTTCTTTACGTGTTCATTTCTTCCGGGGTTTGCCGAAAACACAGGTGTTTTCTAATCTCTCGTATATCTCTTTTTTTTCTTTCCTGTAGGTACATTATGCTAGACTTGCGCGGTCTGCCTTTTCAAAACATTGCCTCGTTACCAGGTCAAATTAGTGCCCAAGTCCCCTCCAACATCTCCATATATGGAATATCACTGATTGTAAAACGGGAGCTAGGACCATGCACGTTAAACATTCGAATTTACCAGCCAAAAGAGACAGGCGACAAGGAAGAAATGGAAGCCAGCATGAAGTTAAGAGACTTTGGATATGCTGGGACTTTGTCTCCACAAGAACCTCAGCCAGTGACCTTGTTTTATGATTATGATTACCCTATGTTGGACTGCCCGCTACTTATGGCCGACTTTTCTGTTTAAAATTTTCCTTCAGTCAATCCAAGCACTAAATATTGTACAAACAGTGTTTAAAGAACCGAAAATGTTAGCTTGTACCACAGGCTTTTTGTGAGGGGTGCACAAGATTTCCCTCGGGTTATTTGGTGGACGGGTGAAGAGGCCACAACTTCGTTTTGCTGTTGTTTTAATTAGCAACAAAATATTCTGACACCTGACGGGCTTTTGCAGTCTTTGCATTGGCATGTTACGTGTACCTTGTTTATTCAACTCAGAAATGGCTTTTTAAATGGTCTGCCAATAACATGAGGTGTAACACACTACCACAAGTGATAAGTGGGCGATAACCAAACAGTCTGACGGAAGAATACAGTAGCTTCTGCTATAACGGGGCCTTAATTGGGACCACTACTCAAAAGGCCTCGTAGAAACGTCACGTGAGAAAAAATCCTCAGGTTCTAATTAAAAAAAAAATTGCGTTGAACTGACTTTGAATTGCTTTATTCAGGATAAACGTCTTAAATCAATCTCACACCTCCTCGCTCCATTAACATCGTTTCCAGGCCACATCTGCCCTTAGAATGCTGAATTGACACTGAACCAGAAGACACCGTACTTTTCACTGGACTCAAGTTTGTTACTCTTCTATCCAATCAACACAGAGACTGTAAAGGCGTATTCTGAATTCTGCAGGATAACTTACTAGGAACGGACGGAAAGTGTTATTCAGATCGCTTTTAGCAGAAAGTGAAGGGTAAAAGCGCCGCTCGAATGAATGAACGTCCCGTGCGAATAATCAGATGTTGATGTATAGTTAAAAGACCCTACAATTTTTCAGCGTTTTCTAACGGTGTGAGCCCAGATCTTGTTTGTGTATGGAAGACAAACGTTCTTAGTATTTCCCATTCGGGTTAAAGCTTTCGGCGCAACGATTTCTGGGATCGTTTGGGTGGAGAAGGGTAATTTATGATTGGTTAAAGGGTTGCCTTGAAAACTATCAATCAACCAATCATAACTAAAGTTTGTTCACCCATTCGATCCCAGAAATCACTAAACCCAAAACTTGCGCCCATTCTCCCTAGAGCAAGCCTGAACTGGGGAATAGCACGCAGACAGTTCCATGACCACAGTTCGTCAACTAGTAATGTCGATATTGTATATTCGAACGCTGTGATCCAAGCTGCAACTTGCCAACTGTAAACAAGAGTTATCTTCATATTCACTAGTTTTTCTCCATCGCAACCGACGTACTGTGAGCACGTGACAAATCCTGTACATTATAAGCCACTTGATGTAAGGAAAACAATAATGTTGACAACTAAAATAAAAGCCAGGCCTGCAACAGGCGGAGCGAGATTGGCATAGCGGCACCATCGTATTACTTCATAAGGCTGCTATTACCGAGTTATTCAATGTTAGGCCAGAATCGTTTTATCAACATTTCTTCCGGGGGAATAAAACAATAGAAATGAATTATTAAGCCCTGAATCTCAATGCGATTTCTTTTGTTTTTTACCCAACAGCCTCGGAGCCAAGTATGAATTTTAAAAAACTGAATCTGGCCTATTGTCTTTGGTTGTCCTGACAAGGAACATCTTTATCTAGCCTGCGAAAACGGTCGTTTCTCCTCACCCCTCGCCGCTGGGGACGTTTTGCGAGGAAAAGTCCCGAGCGGCGAAGAGCGAGGAGAAACGGCTGTTTTCGCAGGCTAACATCTATCCCTAGTAGGATAAATGATGCGGGTGACAAAGCATCAGAGTACACAGCGATGGACCTGCATCCCACTCAGGGCTGGGCGAAGAAGAGGGAGAGATAGAGGGGGGGGGGGGGGGGGGGGGACCGGGGGATGGACCAGAGAGAGGTAGGACGCGACGCTCTTATTGTAGTTACCGAAAACAGAAGCCTAAGCTAATCGTGCTTAAAGTACCGAATCCCGAATCCACGATTTCACTTTAACTGTTTAAGTAATAAAATCACTTGAATCCTGCAAAAAAGAGCTGTATAGAATCGCAAAGTTGCTGCTATTTTCTACAGTGTATACATATAGAGGATACGATTGGTCGAAAGCATGCAGCAGATTCCAGCCTCCAGACCGTCTGCCATCTTCATTTAGATACCAAGAATAAAGAGCGATACGACCAGACTCGGTACCAACAGCAACAGTATACCTAGCGTGAAAAATATAACATGCGAGTCATTAAAATCCACCCAAAAATTAGGGACCTCTCGCAAGGCATTCAATTAGTACAGTTAGCAAAAAGATCAACAAAATAGAAGACATCTAAGGAGTAAAAATTTAGCACGCTAGCATTCAAACAGAATAGCTTTTATAAGGGTGTCTGTTAACCGACGAAAAGAAAAATCACAACAACAACAACATATGAATTCTCTTCCATTTCTCATCTCATAGGTGTTTAAGACTTACCTACAGTTACTGGTAACTACAGGTGAAATATCCACTGCGGTGGCCGGTTCGCCCACGTCTAAAGAACTGGAAACAGCTTGCCAGTTGTCCTTGGGAAGGTTAACATCGCCCCATATAATAACCTAATAGATACATAACACCAAATCAGTACAGCGAAGGCTGAAGTCACAACCTACTCACTTGTCAGAATGCTAGATGGAAAGACCCCCTCGAAATTTTCAAGGTTACCTTTTTGTCTCTTGACGCAGTAGCAAAGTATTTGTCATCTGAACTCCATGCACACGACCAGATTATTCTCGCATGCTGGTTCTTTTTGTCACTCCGCGTTACTAATCTAAAGAGGGGTCCTGGAAAATAATAGATCGTTATGCCTATTCTGTGTTTTCACTAACATTGCCAGCAACTATTCAAACTTAATGGAGCAAAAGAAAGCGTTTACATAAGAAAAGAGTTCAACTCCCACAGGACTGGTTTGGGACACAAACATGGCAGCCGTTTCATTGTTTTGGGACACAAATATGGCCGCCATGACGTCATGTGAAAACACACAATATTTAGCAATTATTGGATTTGGCTCGGTATCCCTTGCTCGGCAAGCTTCGCTCGCCACCTCTTTCACGCCATTTTTCTTTCGCCTTTTTCCCAACCAAGGAGCCTAGTCCAAGGCTAATAGAGGAGAGCGTTATCCGCCAAGGCCGACCCTCCTCCATTCGCTTGATTCTTCATTATCAAACGAAAACCTTAGCCACATATTTTTGTTTGATCAGTAAAAAAATATCTCCAGGCGCAAAACATGCATAAAAAAGCCCTACTACCGCCTCAAAGCCGCCATAGCAACAGCAGATGACAACTATAACATGAAAATTGCCCGCAATAATAAACTTCCCATCATATCCTAAAACTTCCAAGGAAGAGGCAAATGTTTTGAAGACGAGATCTTTACATAGAGGTGAGCATGTTGTTGCCATGTTCTTTCTAAACAGCAAGCGTTATTTGGTCTGCCCTTTCTTTCATTCTTCTAACTAATATAGATGTTGCCTATAACAGACAAATACACTTGAGTCCTTGTCAAATTTTTCACTTGAAATTTAAATCTTACTTTCCCCTAAACATGTATCAAACTGATTAAAAGCGATTACAGACCTTCCTCAGATTCATCCTTTCTTTTGAAAACAGACCAACATCGATCACGTGATACAGAGAGTAGCCTATGACCGCTGTGATCGAAAGCTATCTGTGTAACTGTGAGTGTGTGAGAGGAAAGTGAACATAGCTGCCTCCAAGTTGCTGTATCCCATAATATTAATGCTGCGTGTTCCGGTTTTGATGCCTAGAGAGAGAAAATAGAAACAGTTTTTAATTCATCGTGCTGTTGAATTTGATTGATTGAATCATGTCAAGAATAAGGGTTTACACACTATCAGAGGCAACCGGTCCCGATAAAACAATCCGAAATTTGAAGCAAAAATGATATAAAAGCATGCAACCAGAAGCAAGCGCGTGAAAACACACAAAAGGTATCGAGCACGTTGCCATACTAGCAATCGATGCCTACATGTAGCGCGGAAAATAACTTAATAACTTTACTGCTAATATAAATTATGTTTAAGCAAGATGCTGCTTTCACTGTTCAAACCAATGTCAGTTGCGGAGAAAAAGAAGGACAAATACAAACCTTACAAGCAGAAGCTAGTAATTTGCCATCCGGACTTGACGCAACACAAAATATTTCGTACCCGTGGCCATATCTGTACAGCCGAAAAGGGGAAAAAACTACATGTAAATGAAATCGGAACTTTAATGCCAACAACGCTATTCCAGCAGGCCATTTCCGAGTTCCCCCAGACCTCGGTTTCAAAACAAGGGTAGGTGCTCAGCCTTTGATATGGAAATCATTTTTCATTCTCGTGCAAATAAAACTCATTTTCACCAGAAAGGTTGTGCAACTAGCCTTAGTTTGAAAGTGAGGGTTTTTGGATCTTGAAAGAGGCCCATTACTTAAGGAGCTACAAAGGAACAATACACTTGCATAAAAATTCCCTCGTTAAAGTTATATAAGAAAGCGATAAAGTTTTGTTGCTAATGTTGCTGTTGTTGTTGCTGTTCACCGATTTTTTGGCATATTCCTTATCCTAAAGATTATTGTACAAAAACAGAATTTTAACTCACAGTTTTTGCACTTCAGGCCATAGAGTGTTCTGGTGCAAGATGTCTTCAGTAGGAGGTTCTGTTTGACGATCAAGAAAAGAAGTATCAGCAAAAATTACCTTATATCTAAAGTATTAAATTGAGATGCCTCAAAAAGGCCTCTGATTTCGGTGGCTGCTAAAACAACTTTAACGAGAATGTAGGTAAGTGCCTGTAACTTGTTAACTTTCTCCTTTTGAACTTGGACACCGTAATTGGCAAACACCTCAAAGAAAAACACCAACAAGAGCCAACTAATCTCCGAGAACGTTTTAAGATCCTTAAGAAATGCCGAGGAAAGTTTGAGTGCCTCATTTATGAGATGTTGTTAATTAAGGAAAAGAGACTAACCTTAAACACTCAACCGATTCCATTCCAACAAAAACTTACACTTCATTATTCCATTTTTCTGTTCTTCAAATTTCATGTTGTGTTTCACACGTTCGTTTCCTATATCGTTTCATAGTCTTTTTCATTTGCATTTGATAATGGTGACATGTCGTCGCCGAAACGTCATTTTTAATAGCGTTGCTTTTTATCCTTGAATGAACTTGGACACAGTCCTTAAAAAATTCAACCCCGCGAGAAATCGCCTACATTAGAGATATTTATCAAGGCTGAGGCTTCGTTCATACGGCACCCAAAGGATTTTCTAACGGTTGAAAATTCGTGCGTTTGCCATGGGTGTTTCCTTCATACGGAACCAACTGAACCGTACGAAAATTTAGACGCCTAGCCGCTCATACATGTAGTTCCGTGGAACATATTGAACGGTCCTGGGTGAACGAGACGCTTTCCATTCAACAAAAATTCCGGTTTGAAATTTCGGAAATTCCACTTGCCCATTGGAACGTAGACTTTCTCAAAGCCCTTCGCGTCTCATTTTCGGTTCCAGTAGTTGGCGCAAGCGCTCTCTCGCTCGCTTTTGCCGCAGAAAACATTAAAAATCTACCGCTACCGCTTCGCGCTCGTGAAAAAAATTAAGATCGAAGTGTAAGCAAGTCTAAATGGAATGGTACATTCCAGCTGCACAGACCCGACCCAAGCCACCGCGCGTTTGGTTGTTGTTCTTGTAATGAAATCTGGATACAAAAGAGCACTACTGGGAACAATAATTTTGTCAAATGGAAAGGGACATTTCGGTCCGACCGACCGAAGTGACCAGACCGGTCAAAGTGGACCACCTTCAAAGCTGGTCCCGAATATTCCGGTCGGACCAAACCGAAATGGTCCGTTCCATTTGATGAACCAACCGAAATTTCCGGAATTTTGGATTGAATGGAAAGCGCCCGAAGTGTCTGGTCATTGATTTTTCAGCCGCTTGAAAATTTGGTTTGTACCGTGTGAACCGTAGCCTAAATAAACAGAATGGAGTTTGAAATAACACAAATTTAGTTTTTAGTCAGGGGTGATGTTTTCAGCTCATTCATCGTCGTGGTTGCTTAAGCCCCCAAAGTTCGACAGCCACATATCCCTTCTGGGGGAGTATCGCCACTACTACATGCTTCACGCCACAGGAACTTTGGCCAAACCTTTTAATGAGACAGGTGTAAATGGGGCAGGTTCTTCACTTGCAAACGCTGAAGACTTCATCGGTCTGGCTGGATCTTCAAGGTCCCTTCTTAAGCTATCCAAGTCACCTACAAAAATAGTTGTAACAGCAATGAAGTAAAGTAAATTATATCTGTTTACCAACGTTAAAGAGCTATTAAAACTCTCATTCAAGATCGAGTTGTAACTTGGAAGAATTGCTTTTTAAGAAGAGGAAAAACCACAGTAGCCGGTGGAAACCCTTAACAATACTCACCGTCAAAAACGGCTTTGTTTGAAAGTCCAAGAGCAGGTACACTGGCTCCAATGGGTAAACTGTTCTGAATCTGCATTGAGCAAAATTGGGTCTTAATCTGTTGTTTAGCCAACTTCAACAACTTTTAAGAACATACTATCACAATCTGCGACGGCGACCCAATTAATTACTGATTTCTTTTTATCAAAGCGAAGCGAATTTCATCAATTTGCCAGCTGAGCTGCTTCAGCAAGTTTTTGGGCACCTTAACTAATTCATCACGCACAAAAAAATGAATATAACCAAAACACAAAATGTTTAAAAACCCCATCTGGGAAGAGGCAACCAGGTGTCTATTTACAAGTACGACCAAGGGGACTAACTCGGGACTACCGAGAAACCACGCCAGCCAACGGTTAGAACGGGACTGGAACCCGGTATCGCCAGATCATGATTGCCAGAATTGTAAGTTGCAAGTCCCACGTGCGCGCTATACACTCGAACTCACTGCACGCCCGGTGGGATGTAGGAGATATGACAATGGACCAGAACATGCCTTGCTATTTTCTTGAACTTTACAAAGTCCTTGAAACGTCTCCATAAACTGGCGAGGAGCGGTGAATATTCTTAATACCTGCAATGAACCCAAACCATACACATTCAGTTACACCATTGCAAAAAAAAAATTACTTGATTTTCATTTCCGGTTAAATTTTCTGCTTTTGAGTAGACTACATGTGAATGTGTGATCTAATGAGATTGTAACAAGCGAAAATAAAATTTAATCCAAGGATGAAATTGAACCTTAACATATATATTTGACCTAATTTTAGGGGAATGGGGATTGAAGAGAGGGGTCTTTGGCTAAAAAAATAAATAAAAAATAAGCGCTGTGGGAAAAAGGTCAGGCGAGATAAAGGTGCCTATAGGTAAGGAGTCAGATGTATAATTCAGTGACTTGGCAAAATGCATTCACGCTTTAATGAAACGTTATAGTAAGAAACAGATGTAACATGTTTTTAAGTTTTAGAATGGTTGTTTTTCAGTTTGATTCCAACTTGACAAAAATCAGACTCGCTAATGGCAAAAGGAAAGTGTCAACAACTCAAAGAACAAAATCAATGCTGCCATTTTAGATACACTTACCTTTTCATCTGCACCAGAAGCCAGTCTGTACCTACTAAGCATGCTCAAACATTGCATATCATAACCATGAACTTGTGGACGAGCTATTTCACACCACACGGACTGCAGAGAACAATACCGTGAAAAACCAACAACATTAATAGTGGCCCAGTATTGTTTCAAAGTACATGTATATGGTTAAACTTTGATAGGCGCTGTAACCACAAAAAAAGTCCAATAGGCCATTAGCACGATGGCGTCATTTTACCACTACGACCAGAATCCTTTTCGTTTTTCCTTTCATATTCAAATTTGGTAATCCCAGCAGGGTTTAAATAACAAAAGCCCTTATTTGCACAAGAAAGCAAAACCCTCAAGGATTCTGGTCGTAATAGTAAAATGGCGTCATCCTAAAAATGACATATACACATCAACGCTCCGAGTACTGTTGGTTGAACAGTGGCACATATGACTAATGATGTATCACTTCCAGTAGTGAGAAAGACAGTATTTTAAATGAATGATATGTCATGAATGAGAAGGCAACAGGCGTGTCCTCTTGACAATATTATGTTTACCTGTTAACAGTAAGCTCGGACGTCAGCATACAAGGGCGCCACTGACAGCCGCTATCAGTTCCTTTATGAGCTCACTGTAACCTACCCAGCTCATAAAATGAATGACATGTGCAAGGTGGACTTCATCAATGGGAAACGTTCCCTCGGTCAGCAGTCTGCGATGATGTTCTTTTACGTCCCCTTTGATTTGACCAATGAAAGAAGGATGAAGGAGACAAGGAGGCTAATGGCTTAAAGTCACCGCCCAATGACGCTATCTTCTGAACTGAGACAAGATCTTAAATCACAGCCAGCAAGGTCTTACCAGTTTTTTAAATACCCTGGCTGTTAATCCAGCCGGAGTGTTTGACGCAAGACTGATAGCATGAGGTGAATCATTCGTTGTAACTTCTCAAGGGACAATGTCTGGTCTCTTAGGAGTACATTGGCCAATAGAAGAAACAACTGGCTACTGGCACGTAAGATCTGGGACATTTGTTTGACTGGAAGAGTGGTCATTTGGAGAGTACCACTATAGTTACATGTACCTGTAATCCATCTCGTTTCCAAGCAGCGTGTAATCGTGTAGTCTGATCACTGCTAACGCTCACAAGAAACTGTCCATCAACAGGATCCCAGTCAATATCCTACAATAAAATTAATAAATATAGACTGACTTGAGCACTCACTAATATCCCTTTTACGCCCAGACCAAGTATGGCACGATGATAATAATTATGCCACACTCTCTTACTTCTAAACTGGTGAAAAAAAATCCTTTGGTTTAACTACTCGAATAAAACTTCTTTGGCAGAATTGTTTGCCTGGTGCTACATTTTATATGATTTATTTCTAAGGATTTCTCAAAAAAAAAAAAAATGGACTTTCTGTGAATTTATAAAAGTGAAAAGGTTACAGTGGTTTAGATTGGACAAAGAGTAGGAAATTACGAACACGTAGGTGTAGGTACATTGTACAGATTTTTATTAACAATCAGATTTCTTACGCTATGTGTATGAATGAGAAAAAAAAACATAGTCACACCCTAATTTCTTTTAGTCTTTTTCAGCACCTATACATGCCAAAAAATTGATACAGGTGTGATTGGGAGTCCTGGGGACAAAAGTTGACCGAAAATCCAATATTATTTTGTACTCTTACTCTTACCCTGTTGTTAATATAAGCAACTTGTTCAGCTTAAACTTGTTCGCAATTTAAAAATAATAAAATATTATATGATTTAACTAAGTTTGTCATCACCACACCTGAACTGGCCCAAAGTGTCCACTGACAGCTACTCCAGGTTCCCATCTGCTCTCACTCTAACAATTAGCAACAAGTTTAAAAATTACAACCAGTCTTGCACCACTTTATAGAAGTACACTGATGCATTCTAGAACCGAATTCAAACGAAGACAAAACTTTGAAAAATTCAAAGTCACTTCTGATAAATATTTGTTCACTCCACTAACACTGAAATTACCATGCTAATCGATTAATCAACATACAAGTACACTTATTGTACCTCATGAGTGACATTGTTCCATAAATGAAATGCTCCTTGGTAGCCATGACCCAAGATAGAGTGACCATCAGGACTAAACACACCACCATAAAAGCCAAGAGTGGTACCACCAACCTCACCAACACGAACCTACAGCGAATTAAAAGTTATACATTGTTGAAACTACATTGTAAGGTTTGTTAATTTTTTCACAGTCTACTAGTATCATCCATTTATTAAATCAGTGGACATTCCTCGCTGGGAAGATTTTTCACATTGTCCCCTTTATTCAGAAAGCTGCTTTCTTTCTTATGTCTGGTGATGAGTTACCATATGGGGCTTATTGAGCAAGCTTTTTTTGGTCAAGATGGCTAGCCAAGTTACATTTTAGTATTATTATTTTAATTATTTATTTATTCATTGATTTATTCACTGATTTTTTTGCATTTTTATGAACCAAAAGATTGAAGCCAAGGTCATGCAGCCATCTTAGCCAAAAATCAAAGCTTGGTAAATAAAGGGTTTATCATAAATTTATAGCGAAAAAGTGAACTTTTTCTTCCGGGACCAATGCAGGAAATCCTGACAAGATGGTCCATCTTTCCCACTTGGGTACGTAGCCAATCAGAACATGGGATTTTCTTATCTTGCCCAATTGTGGATTCAGCCATATATGTATTCTTTATTACCAATTATCTTGGTCAGCAATCATACTACATGTACATCCGGTATTTAAGAGCAGAAACTTTGCTAATGGACACCTTTATATTGCAGGGGCAGCCCGCATACACATGTACATGGCCATGGTCATACAAGCATTGGGGCACTTAGTTGTGGTGGCAATGCTAACTACATTTTGATAAGCAAAAATTTGGTTTTATTTTAAAAACTGTACATGTATGTGTTTTCCAGCTTTCAGTGGGTTATGCTTCCCTCATCATGCTCTAGAATTATACAAAAATTGTACCTTTTCTAACCACACACCAGAGTCCTCTTCTGGAGTCCAGACTATTAATGTTTTATCCATTGATGCTGTGAGCAGTGACATTGGCTGTGTGATGGATCCATCATCTGACATCAAAATATGATTAATAATAAATAACGACAAATTTCAATATAAATGTACATGTACCACACAAAGGATTAGAAAACAGACTAAAACAAATGCCAAGGAAAAAAGCTAAAAGCACTCTTAGAAGTAGTAATAATATGCCAGGAAACTTAAAACATTTAGATTCTGCTACTGTTGTAAATCAATAATAAGTATTTTCAACAATACTGTCTTATATAATTATAATTGCATACTATGTGATGTGTTTTAAAAATAAAACATTGAAAACTTTGATGGGACTATTACATTGGAATTTAATTTGAAAAGTGTCATGTATACTAAGTGATAATTGCGTGATGCCATTTAATTCCAAAACACCTCGGATTTTGAATGGTTCTATGTCAGATACCCATCAGAAATAATTTGTAGAAAAAAGGGGCAAAACAATGTCAAAAAATTTTGACTGAGTGGCAATTTCTAATAAATATTTATTAATAATCAGTACATCAGAGGGTTTAGTTACCTTTCCTGACAAAAGGATGCCAATGAACACCATAAATCCAGCCTTCATGTCCTGTTAATACTGATTCCAACACTACTGAAAATTCTCTTTCTAATCCTATCAATTAAAAGTTCATTAGTTTAAGAAAACTGCTGTAAATATAAGTTATCTTGAGTGACAACTAGACAATAATGAAAAATTATTATAAACATATTGAATATATGTACACTGTATACTGTGCTAAATTATTAAAATACTGTATTAGTTATCACACCTTTATCAGCAACAGAGAAAATATTAGATGTCAGTTTTAGTTCAGGCATCTTATCACACAAGATTTCAGGTTCAGCTTCTTGTACTTTGTTATCAGAAGAAACTCTCCAGATTCGTATGAATGTATCCTGAGCACAGCTTGCAAGAAGAAGGTCACCACGATCTGAAAAGAGAAAAAGAAGTCTTTCCATCTGTAGTAAATGTACATGTACATACATGTAACTCTGGATTAAAATTCAAGCCAATAAAGGCAATGCAGGGCTGTTGCTAATTTTTAAGACGGCAGGTGGATAGGAGGGAGGCTGGGGGATTTGACACTTCTGGGAGTTTTCAACAAACAGTGCATCTAACAAAGAAACAGTATACAATGTAACTATATCGCTCTATTTTCAACACTTCTGCTTGAGGTAAGTTCGCTGCTGTTTCCTATTTGTTTGGAATTAAGGTCCGTTTAAGGGCACAATGGTGAGTGAACTTCTATGTAGTGAGTGATGTTGTTTTTTGTTGTCGATGTTTTTTTCTTTACAGAGGAGACTGGGCGAGGACAATTTGAATGTCACTCGCCTAGTTGGCGAGTGCTCCAAAATAATTTTTAGTTTTTAACCCTGATATCAGAGCAGCCATGTCACTAACCTTCTTTTGTAAACTCAACACCTCTTATCCAATCTTCGTGTCCCAATAAGCTCTGAACTTTTACAAACTACGCCAAAATGACGGGGAAAGAATAATTATTAATAATTGTACTCAAGTTAAAACAGACATAATTAAATGGACCCTCCAGTGCACAATTCTTAAATTATAATACATTTTTATATAGTCTGTAATGGTGATCACATTTTTTATTCTTAACATTATCATTCTCTACATTTTTGTCATTGTTATTTTCATTATAACCATAATAAAAAAATCATTATTATTATCATTATAATTAATTATAATTATTAAATTTGATCTGTGATGTGCAGTTGAACCCCGTTAACATGGACACTAAGGGGACCATATTAGTGGGCTGGGGTGTCCATTTTAAACATGTACAATAATATAGAATGTAATTGTAAGGCTGTAAGTGCACTGTCTGTAATAATGAGGTGTCTAAGTGGGTGTCCCTTAAGCGGGGTTTGAGGGGCGTAAAGCAGGATTTTACTTCTTCTTGCCGCTGTAATATCATCATTAATTTTTATGGTATGATTTTAAGTTAACTGATAAATGATCATGCCAGTAAACATGCACCAGCTTGTCTTTGTGAACAAATTATAAACGTGGGCCATCATAATTATATCACCTGTACCAGGTATTTACAGTTAAAATATAAACATTAATTCCATCATCTCTAAGGTTCACAAAACAGTTACCTTATCATATTTTTGTGTGAACAGGTGAACTTTGCTGTCTTCTCCCCCACATGCAATTACTGGAACTAAACAACAACAAAATAATAGTAACAATAATATAATGTTAACTACATGTTGTGTATGTTACAGGTCAAATTTTATTTCAGGTCAATTTTGATATAACCTACAGCTGTAGGTTGATTTACAATTCCTTTGTCTTTTAGGGCCAGAAGACAAACGTCATGGAAATTGTAATCAACCTGGGTTAAATAAAAAATTAATCAACCTGAAATCAAATTTGACCTGTAACAATGTACATGTAGCAGAGACAAAAATTTGTCAATTCTGAAAAATTATTTCATAACTGACAGAATGTTTGATAATATTACAGAGTGCAAGTACATGATTGTGTACTGTCTTACCAACTGTTCCAGGAAGAATGGAAACTGCCACTGCTAGTATAAATCCTTTGCCAAAAGAGAGTGTCTGTAAACAAGTAAACTTATCTGAAAAACACAATAATTGCATGGAAGTTAACCACAGTAGAAAGAGTATAATGCACATTATGTTTATTCTGATTAATAAGCAACTCCCAGCAAGTAAGATCTAACCTAGCTGCCTGCACAACAGAGGCTTTTTTTGGAGTTTTTCCAGCAAACAAAGTAAGAAGTAGGCATAGAGTGAGAGACTATGCATGAAAAGAGAGGGCCTTCCCTGTCAAAAGAATGCAAAAAGATGGTGCCCGTTTTACAGGCTACATGTAGGTCAAACCTTCATTGTGATCATACCTCCTGATCCTATTCTTTCCCATATCCTAACAGATGAGTCAGCAGATGCTGAAACTATGATTGTTTTCATATCAGCATTGTTTTTGGATACTTGTATAGTCATGGCAGCCACAGAATTAACAGCTCCCTCATGGCCTTCCAGAATAGCACACACTTTCCACTATGAAAAGCATAAGCACACAGAGGTAGGGTTACACATTGTAGTCATCTCTCATGATGGACACTCTAAGGACTATTATGCTTTCATGCATCTCAGGTCACAGGCAGCCCAGACTGTCCAAGAGCCATTAAATTTGTGATAAGGGAATGTACTTTTATCAAGTTGAGATTACAGCTGCAGTACCTAGCTATAGTATGTTTGTGTAATAACTTGTGTCATTTGTTGTTTGCTTGCTGCTGTCCAGAGAAATCAAGTTTTTTTTTTCACCAACAGCATAAAAGCTCATAAAGAGAAAGTCAATTAAATTGTCTCTCGGGAACAATTGAAAGCCATGTTGGCTAGTTCTCTAGTAGAAAAAATTAGCTTTACTCAGAATATTAGCTCGGTACGTTATACATGTAAATGTACAGTATTTCAAGACCTTGGGCCAATATTCTCCCAGTGTAATCTTTATACTTGATTAATAGGATGCATATGTTACAGGTCAAAATTAAATCTCTCTATTGATTTTCAATTCCCTTTGTCTCCTAGCCCTAATTATTCATGAATTAAGGCTAGAAGATAAAAAAAAAATTGAGAATCAACCTTAGTTAAAAAATTTTAACCTGAATTTAATTTTGACCTGTAACACATACACACATGTTCATGAGTGTCAACTACGAAAAATACATGATTGTGTATACCATTTTTAGTGGTATTCTGTACATTTCATAAGACTGTAAAAGTTTCAGATGATGACATTGATCATGTTGGTGTATATGTATGATGGATTGTTCTCTAGTCCAGAGAGCAGTGTACGTACAAGTGCCTGCTTGCTGATAATATTAGCATTTCCCTACATACATGTACATATCCAATAAAAAGTCATTTAAAAAAATCAATGAACTGATCTAAAATAAAAAAAATATATTATTGGATACACTCTGCATACTTGATAGTCTTCAGTAGTTTTCCTCTGCCAAACAATCACCGTTTTATCTGTTGAACCTGAAACTAACTCATATTCATCATCTGAAATTGAAAAAAAAACAAAAATGAGGGTGTGAGAAAGATCATTACCTTGAGTTCATTGCAGTGATCTCAAAAAAAATTAAAATCAGTGTGAAACCTCTTCTTTGATGAACTGATACTACAGATGTATCACCTGTAACATCAAGACAGGTGATGGAAAGTTGATTACTGGAAGGGTGGGTGCCAATCCAGTGTATGACATCTGCAAACTGCAGACTGAAGATGCCAGACTGAAGATGCCAGACTGTAGTTTGTAGACTTTAAATTGAATGACACCAAAAATATCCTATTAAAGGTGACATCATCGGCAATCAGGGTTCTCATTAAGTGGCAGCAACTGGCTAAAAACCGGCTACTTAAAGGTTTGAGCCATCCACTTTTTGGGGAAATACACTGTAGCTGGCCTGGAAATGCCTACTTCATTTAGGGTAAAGTGAGAGCCTGAAAGCCTGAAATTGCCTAGCTACAGCACTCAGTTACCAAGCCAATTATTTTTACATGTACATCCTAGCTGTCTACTTTAAACTTTAAGAGAAACCTGTGCAACATTACTTTGTTACCAGACTTCTAGGAAAGTGAGAAAGCAGCTTGGGAACAAGGTTGATATAAATTTCCCACACAAAATCTTGGCTAGTGCGAGCTGGTCAGGATCTGGAAGGGTATTTCTGGGATCTGGAATTTGACCAAAATATTATGCGGGGTTCAGGAGAAGGCAAAATATCTTGACAGCAAATGGGATTTGACTGCTACCCACGCAGCGGGATTTACCAAAATTTAGGCACGGGATGCGGGATTTTTTTGCTTGTCTGTCAGGAATTCAGGAAATCATAAGACAGTTTAAATAGCGGCAAATGCGAATCAACCAGGCAAGTGTTCAGTGGTGTCTCCTATCAAAGCAATTACTATAAAATGACCTTGGCTGTCAAGTAATCAACAGATGAACCAACACATTGAACTGCATGGCAGGGAACTGTGCTCATGGTTCTCGCATACCAGTAATTGCCCAAGCATTTTACATTTTATTGTAACTATTGAAGAAAGTGTTCGGTCAGTTAAATTTAAGAATGATCTCAACTCTGCTCCCTTGAGCCAGATGGTAAAAGTTTTGATGTCCTTCATTGTGGTCACAGAGGAGTCTTCTACCTAGCACCAGAATAGCCTGCTCCAGGCATTCAGATAGCACGGAGGTGCAAAGAAAAGTGAGCAGGAAAAAAACAGCTACGGAGTGAGGTTAAGGAATGAGGGGGAAGAACCCTTCCTCTCTCCCTTGTCGCTTCTTCCTTTTTTTCGCCTCTGCTTTGTCATACTGAGGTATAACTAAAAATATCAATCAACAAAAGGGCCAATCTACATCTAACATTTACTAGTTTTTGCAGAAATTAGACTTTTTGAACTTAAGCAGAAAAAAGGGGATTCGGGAAAGCGATGAAAAAAAGTGCAGGATGCAGGATTTTCATTAAGAAGGAGCGAGAATGGGGGATATAAGGACCCCCCTTTCCAGACCTTGGCTGGC
The DNA here is from genome assembly GCF_958299795.1 of Porites lutea. Lineage (NCBI taxonomy): Eukaryota > Metazoa > Cnidaria > Anthozoa > Scleractinia > Poritidae > Porites > Porites lutea. The sequence goes on along the minus strand of NC_133204.1, from coordinate 47,693,934 downwards.
GGGGGGATGGGCTTAACTTATCCAAGTTTGAGGCTCAGGCTGTCCTTAAGAGGCAGGGGCCGGGGATTTCCCCCGACTACTTTTAAGGGAAAACAGGAAAAAATTAGAACCAGAAGAAACCCCTAGCTGTTTGATTCCTCTCCCATGTGTTGTATTTACCCGGCAAATTAAAATCTTAGTGACAACCTGGAGGTATAATGTTTTAGGTATTACACATCTTACCTAACGCTGGATGAGGAATCCACTTGACACAGTTAACCCTATCCTTATGTCCATTTAGAATATACTTTACACTCCCATGTGGAAAGGCTCTCTAAAGAAAGTGAAAGAACAAAGTTGACTGTTATCCATGAAAACAGTGATTTAAAACCAACTAAAGACTTATCTGCAGATAGCAATCTGTCTTGCAAGTAAGTCGCCCACAAGACATCTCGCCCAAACAGTTAATTTGCACACAGACACCTGAGACAAAATTAATAGCCGTGAACCTATGCTGTCCTTTGACCCTGAAAATGGAATAAGCCTGGAAAAACAGTGACTGCATCACTGTGTACTGTTAATAGCTCACTAAATTATGCACGATATAACTTTGGGCGAGATGACTTTTGGACGATTTGCCACATGTACACTGTACAGGGCGGAGCTGTTCAAAGCTGGGTTGAGATAACCCAGGGTTAGTGCAAGAATTGAATTCAGATTTGAAAGCTTAAAAAGCATTTCAGTTTTAATTCTTTTTGTCTACAAGTTGGTAATTGGAAGCTCTAAAAACAACAGAGAAAATTTTCCGAGAAAATGCTTTTGAACACAAGAAAAAGAAACCCGGGTTACATTTAACCCCGGGTTAAGTGCTAATCGGCCTTCGAACAACTGGGCCCTGCAGATGTTTATCATTTTAATAATAACAGCTGTGAATTTGCGCAGACGAAATTAATGTTCTGCCCTTCTCAATATGTAAAGTCTGAATACAGGATAACTAAGAGAAATTGATTTTTAAAGGATATTAAGGTAACAGTTAGAGCAGAAACTAACGCAATGAGTTCATCTCCATCAATGCACGTGGAACAAGGAGACAACATACAAACATGTGACCCTCCACGGGAAAACGTACACTAACGACCTTCCGTTAAACGTTAGAAAACTAACGGATACTTAACGGATTGCTAACGGCTCTGAAGTCATTCTAACGCTTTGTACTAACGTTCTAACGCTCGGCCCTGGCCTTCTAACGGTTTTTCTTAACGCTCTAACGGGTTGTCCTAACGGTCCAACGGTCCGCTCTAACGCTCCAACGGTTTACGTTAACGTTCTAACGGTTTATACTAAAGTTCTAGTGACTGATCACCACTAAAGTCTTAATTCTATAAAATAAACGGATCATAAGTTGTGAATGATGTATAATAATGAAATAACACATGAACTGCGGAAATTGAATCAGAATGAAATGAATCGAATCGGTCACGTATTATCTCTTGCCTTTTAGCGAAGTCTTTAGTTAAACGGTCGATCAAAGAAAGAAAGCGTGGTTTTGCAACGGCTAAAACTGATAATAACATTCAATCAGGACTTCCAAGGGGTAGAATCGACAAGTGACATGACTCAATTCTCCCTAAACATCGACAAAAATACTCAGAAAAAGCAAAATAGTTTGCGACAGTTACGATTCTGACAATTCACTTTCCATTCCTCTTTGTTTTCTACGTGACATTGGCAATTGTCCCGAACGAAACAAGCCGAAAAACGGAGTCATAATCGAGCGAAAAAGTGAGACCAGACCACCATCAATAAACAACTGCGGCCGACAGTCAAAAGCGTCTCTTGTTGAGAATCCGCTAACCAACTACAGCGAATGTCTGGCAGGTTATCTCAATCCATCTTAGTTATCTTATTCCAAAAATGCATCAGTGGACCTTTGAGTTTGGTGGAAAATTAAAATAATATTAGTCGACTCTCGCTCATTGACATCTCGAACTAAACTAGTACAGTGTTTGAAGAACGAACCTTTGGAAGCCACAAAGCAATGGAATGACAAGCACCGTAAGCCACCCATCCGTTCCTTCCCCAATCCACACACAACGGCGTCCTGTTACAAGCAGCACTGAGGTATTCCAGGGAACATTTGCAGCAAGAAATGCGTGCTTCGTTTTTGTCAGCTGTGTCCGCCATAATTATACAAAATCTCTTCACTGTAAGACATTTCATGTAATGAATCATAAAGTGTATCGTACTGCCTCGTACCCAGTATCTTACCGTTGAGTTTCACTTAAAAATGCTAACAGTGTTTCTTTTTGTTCAATTCCCCTCCATCCTCGGAGCTGAGCATGATTCAATAACTCGAAACAATTCGAAACTGGCATATTGAGTCTTGGAAGGGGGGTGAGGGCAAGAGTAGTCATTTCTCGCCCAGAGATTGTAGAACATGGAGAACGAGGAGCGTGCTAATCGTCACCCAGGTAAAACGCCGGGGGTATCTAAAAAAAAAAGTGAAGACCCAAAAACGACAAAAACGACGACCCGAGAAAGAAGACCCCCCAAAAAAGGAAAAGAAGACCCATGTAAACTGACGTAGCTTACTCATAACAGGTAGGGTCATCTTCTTGTAGAAAAAGTAGGGTTTAACTACAAAACGAAGTCTCTTACTAAAACGCTTTGTAGGGCCCCGAAATATACGATATCGCTCGCTACTTTTTACTCGGTGCAGAATACATGTTTTAGATAAGGTCTTCGTTTTGTAGAAAAAGCAGGGTCGAACTACAAAACGAAGACCTTTAATTAAAACGCTTTGTAAGGCACCGAAATACATGAAATAGGTAGGGTCTACTTTTTGTACAAAACAAAGAAGGTGTGGACCCTTTTTTTACTGTCAATAACAATTTAAATTTGGTAAAAGACAAAGAGAATGCAGAAGCCACTTCTTATAGAAAGTTTAATCGCTACCGCCTACCATTTCAATTAGATATGGTAAAAGACACACCTTGAAACTTTGCGAGTAATGAATCATAATAATGAGGAAAAGACAGCAAAGGCTTAAACAATTGAAATTTTGCGTAAAGACAAGTTTATTTGGTCAGTTACGTCATAATTTCGCCTATAGAAAATGTCGTGGCAATGTAGATATATCTGAAACCGGCAAACCTAAAATACCTTTGCCACGTTTTTAAATGTAATCTTTCAAGCGGGTGACATGTAGCTCTTGCAACCACTGAGTTACACTCTATTTTTACTGATAATATGCTTTATAGGAATATCGAGGCTGAATTGCGAAATTTTAAGAATATGATAAGAATAAACTCGGCAAGGCTGAGATTTTGAGAAGGATATAATTTTTTATGTTGAAAAGCTATAAATACAATTTTATATTGTTAACTTAACCGTGTAAATAAGCCGACAAAACCAGGAAACCTGCATTAACTGCAATTAAAACTCCCAGGAGCGTAGCGTCCATCTAAGCACATACGCCCGTGCATACATGTATAGCCGAAACATGGAAAAATAGATACTTTTTATTTCCTGAAAAAGCCCTTTTTTATTATTAAATCGGGATGACTGATACATTTTTCTCGCGTAAAATTTACGAGTGTATGCACGATAAATTACGCGACAGTGGAAACCAACCTTTACCGACAACACTAAGGATTGGTAAAATAAACAACTAACTACGCATTTTCCTTCGTATTAGTTTGCGCTGAAAACGGCAAATTTTCGAGGCCCTTAATTAAAAAATTTTCTGGGGGAGCATACCCCCAGTACCCACTCTCAGTCTGGATTTTTACTTGGGATATCACGTATCTTTAATATATCTCTGATCTGATTCTGGTGTCACTTTGGTAACGCACATACAAAACGATTGCTTTCTACTGTAAAAAGAACGACTTCATTAGCTGATTTATGACTGGGATGATGGCACTGCAGTGCTGAGCACTTGTTTTCGCCACCTAATTCTTCGGTTCTGGAACCACACTTTCACTTGAGTTTCCGAAAGACCCAACTGCTTGGCGATGTACAACCGCTGAGCTCCTCCGACATACTGCTGGCACGTAAAGTGTAGCTCCAGACTGTCAAGCTGTTGAGGGGTGAACACAGTGCGCATGCGCCGTGGTTTTTCACTTGATCCTGCAGCTAAGAAGTGGATAGATTAAAAGCAGATGATTAGCTCAACCAATAAGAGGCGTATGAATGCTCCGTGTGATTGTATGAAAACGTGCGTCTACTTGAGTCGCTATGAACATCTGCGTTTTTATTTGGATTAAATTTTCACAGATAAATTAATGTTTTCCAAAGTCGCGTCTCAGTTGTCTTATAATTCGCATAGTATACTGTGAGACATATTTTACAAATAAAAGTATATACTTTTGTATGCGGTAGGTAATTTTTTTTTCTTTTCCCTCGAAACAAATCTACTATAATCTTGCGCACGTGCGCCTGCTTTGCAACAAAGACCATACGAAAGGGCGGTAAAAAGTGACATTTTTCCTCAAATTGCTCGTTATTACGTACTTGTAATAAAATTGTCCTCAAGTTTTCTAACCATTCATGAAAAAAAGAATAACTTCTAACCATCAGCTCACTGCACCGTTTATATATCATTGAGTGCCCAGGTTTCTTTGATAGTATTTTTGCATTTTTTAACTGTTGTATATGGGTATAATAAAAAGGTACTTAACTCTCTCTGCTGACGACAAAGCTCAAATACACGCACACAGAACTTAAAGAGCGTTTTCAAAAACCGGGTCAGCGACATAAGGAGACCTGAGTGTTTTTCTTTATTTTCTCTTAATACAGGACCATGACAAATGAAAATGGAAAATTATAAACGTAAGCGTAGTAACCATCATTTCTTTCAGGAATGTGAAAAGCCATTTCCATTTCAATTTCACTTTCAAGGGTGATTGAAATTAAAACAATTAGTTAAAATTACGGTTATCTATTCCCGATTGCAAAGGTGACTTTTCATGAACAAAACGTTGTGATTTTCATCTGTTCTTTAAACGGAACAAAACACTGCGAAGTTCATATGGCCTCCTTTTAAAATCAGATTAAACTAATTTAAGACCTTAATTATACCAACACCTCAACAATTGTTTGAGTGAATATTATTATTTAGTGAAAATCAACAGTTTTTTCTATTAACTTTGAGTTTGTCTATCCTTCTTTTTTCCAATTAACAATGCTCCTTCGAATCCTTTTTTTTTTTTGGCTTTTTTTCAAAGTTTTCAATGGTCAATGGTTTCAATGTCTTACAAGGTAAAAGTTTGCATATTCTTTAGGCACTATCCGGTAGATATATATTGGTCAGCATTTATTTGCTTTGGAGTCAGTACGCACACTCAAATCTTACTTGTACCTTTGCATGTGATCGGATTCATTCGGGGGTCTCTATTTACAGAAGAATGCCAGTCGTAAATAGCTTTAAATACCTACTATATGAGCCACAAACCTAACAATCGTCTATATCATCATAAAAAACGAGCCTTTCCCGTCTGTCAATGATATCAGATTAATTAAGATGGTTGCTCTCGACAGGTTATAATCATCTGGTGCTTACTCTGCTGGATTGTAATTTATAGTTTGTTATTTTCGCATCATTTTATCTCGTTACCAAAGACAACCTTTCAAAATCCATTTGCGTTATAAAAAGACATGACTTTTAAAACAAATCGTGACCACTTGCACTGTTAGAGGTAGTCCGACAGTTCTAATCCAATCCTGATTGTGTTCCAACTTTATGTTATAACTCCTCCAAAGTAATGTTGGAACTGTTTAATGAGAGCTTTTATCTCAAACTTATACATACCCTGTTTAGACGTTTCCAAGTTTAGTCGCATTTGTGGAAATTGGCCTTGAACCAAACGAGTGTCGTGAGGTGTACTTTCTTCGCGGGGCATTTCTTTCATTCTCGGTAAATCGTAAATTCGGCTCTCTGGGCCAGCCGGGAAGTAAAAAGTTCTTGAATAGCTTGCAGGTCTGTGCAGATTATAATGCGCTGGGTAAAGGGAAGTCCGAGAGGGAGCCGAATACCCAACTAGCGGATACGACGCGATTGGGATCTGCGATGAACCAAGTTTGGCATCTCTTGGATTGGTGTACAGTCCTCTGGGACGAGGCACTGAGCATACACTGCGAAACTGATCTAGATCTCTTCTTGAAAAACAGGCTTCGCAACGGCAAGGCTCTAGTTCCTCGTTCTTTCCGACCTTCAAAGTTAAGGCCCGAGTCTCCGCGTTTTGCATGATGAAATGTGATTCTTCTTATCGTGTCAACGACGAAATGAGCTGTTTTAATATTGTTCATTGTCTTTTTCATTCTTGTCAACTTTATGCTGCGTTTTTACACGTATCTTCGAGATCGTCTAGCAACCAGCACCAAATTACGTGTAAACCCGTCAAAAAGACAATGTACTCTTTATTACAAAACGAGCACGCGATAGTAGTTACTTTCCCCTAGTTGAATCAATTCACTGCTCTAATTTCTTATTTTATCATTCTTATCCGCTGACTTTTCTGCAGGTATTTTTCTTAGTCGCTTGAACTTATTAAAACCTACGGGTACCCGTTTTAAGAAGTTGTCAGCATATTTCCAACGGATGCAAATTAGCTTTCTTTGAAAACGAAAATGACTATAATTTCGACGTTATGTTTACTTGTTAATTGTTTTAATAAGGCATTTAAAATGTGTGAGCACAAACACCTCTATTTTAGTAGAGAGATGAAAAAGACAACTAAATGCATAATAGTTTATTTTATTGAGAGAGTTAAGTTAACTTCCTACAGACTAGCGCAGCAAATTTAAAACCTGTCTTGTGTGATCGCATATGAATTCATTTTGTTTTAAATTAAGATTATCATTGTATAGCATTGAAAAGCAACCCTTAGGTTGTCTGAGTTCGTAATTAATAAATTATGAGACTCGCAGCTATAGCCCGGCTTTTAAAATAAAACGTGTGTTCTTGCTGGCCAAATTCTGGGGAAAGTTGGCTATAAAAAAAATTAGTCACATAAAATACCCCTCTTGTTCTACCACCGCAAAATGGGAGGGCATTTAAAGTGTTTTTTTTGTAATAGAAATTTCAGTGACAACTCTCGTCTTTACTTGTGACTGCTAAAAACCGCCAAACCCACTAACCTCAGGGTCCTTTTGAGCAGGAATGAGTCGTGGCTATGTAAAAGACAACTACATGATGTTTATGTTGAAAAAAAAACTGACTATCATGATAAATGTCAGTGGTTAGAGCCTTTAATTTACAAGGCAGCATGATCAAGTAAGGTCCTGCCGATGGAAAAGCCGGGATTCTCGTTGTACCGTGATGGTGGCTCCTATACCTCAATAGAGGTATTAGCCTGAAAAATTGAAATAAAATTCAAGGACATAAACGAAACCGTGTGCCAGCCCTCAGGATTACTTATTCAATTACTCGGTCCGTAGCGCCCACGCAGACAGAAGACGCCAACAGCTTTACAGAAAACCATGCTCGACAGCTAGTTCGGCCTAAATGTCAGTAAAGATGGTGTCAGGCTAAAGTTTGTGACCAAAAATCTAAATCAGAAAAATAATTAGCTAAGAAGCCGTTAAAAAGATTGATCATAACTACATGTATTTTACGATTGAAGAAAACTTTAAAAAGACTCTTAAGATTATATTATGGCTCAGACTAAAGTCATTCGATAAGATTTATTTCCATTTGTTACCGAGGAGGAATTGTAACAGTTAAAAGAATTGCAAAATAGTTCTACGACATCAGTATCCGTCAATTCTTTTTCAAGAGCATGTAAAGAGTGCTCTTTTAGTCGTAATATTGTGTTAAAAGAGAACGAGAAAAATTTTAGTTTGTTAAATGAGCAAAAGTGTAAGGAGTTCCTTGGCGGTGTGCAGACATGAGGGTCTTGACTCAACCCCAGTCCTCCCTGTTAAGTAACGCTGGTATGGGTGATGAGAAAGGCCTAAGATGTAGTCCTCGCTTTTGTCTTTACACCACTCCCTCACGTGTTCTACGGGGTAAAATCAATAGCTTCTTTTAACGGGGATTGTTGAGGACAATCCTCATAATTTTATCCCATTGATCACCTTACACAGGGTTCTTGAATTTAGTGAGTCAGTATGCAACAAGATCACAGATGGTTTCCTGAATAGTGTTCATTTATTATTGCGGTGCCTGAAATCTAGAGATAATTCGTTCATACAAGGCAAAAAACTCTTACACACTATAAAAGCATGACTTGGATTTCTCAATGATACAGACAATTTTATAGGTTTATTATAAACTAGCGGTTAAAAGGTTTGGCAGACACACTCGCGTCTAAGTCAATTTCAGTGAGTAAGAAAGTGATCAAAACAAGTGCAAACGCGACGAGGTCTAACCTTGACAAAGGCCAGGGTGTCTAGGACGTATATACTGAGACACCTTCTGTCTGATGGACTGAGGCTGCACTGAGGCTTTCAAATATTGATAATCTTATACTGTGGTAAGAAAAAAAAGCTGTGCAAATGATTACGATATGGGAAACGGGATATCATAGATCTCGAGACACTAACAGTAATTGTGTGGAGTGGTGGGTCCAAGCTGTGTCATGTGCACTTGTTTTGAACATTTCCCCTATTACTTACTGCATACCGCCGAAAGACAGTAACTTTAGGCTATATTCTCAATGCATGTATAATATTGGCAGAATCCGCTGTTTCGAGCCTGGACCGCTAGCGGCATGATACATCCGGCCCTGGTTTAGAATTATACGCTTTCGGCCACTTCAACGGAATTCTGAGACTTGGAATTAGTGACTTCGAAGTTTCGCCCCTCCCACTTCGCCTGGTGGCGGTTGACGTCGTATACCCACAATCATCGGCATGCCTAATATCCTGACAATCGCAGTTTCCCCGCTCTCAAAACTTATAATTAGTTTCTCTTCCCTAGGTATGCAGGACGAATATTATGCTAAAAAGCTCATAAACTAACTGCCTGCTTATCAGCTTCACAACTGACATATAACGGGCAAGAGACAGTAAGTCGATGATACTGATCCGAATCGGTGAATCTTGAACCTGATATACTATTTCATTAAGCATTGTGTCTGATGATAATTTCTGAAAAATATTAAATAGTTCTTAATTAGCAGGGTTATTTTTAAATTGACCTGAAAATGAACTTTTTTAGTTAAAACAGAGGACAAAATTATTTTGACACAGCTGTTAATCAGTAAATGATCCTTACTCCGAAACATACTGTAAAATATTAAGGCGCCTTTAGGAATGATGCCAAGGCTGATTCTTAAACTATTTCCTGTTCACGCTTTTACTTTTCGTTCTAATTTTTGTTTCCTCCACTTTATCCGCCGATTCTGGAACCAGACGCGAACCTGTGTCTCTGTCAATCCCAGCTGACTGGACAGTCGTCTTCTCTGTTGGCCAGAAATGTACTGATCGTTGACAAAAACTTTCTCCAGCTCGTGCAGTTGTTTGGCCGAAAATACGGTGCGTCCTCGCTGAGGCCTGATAATCTTGTCGTTGATGTAGCGAAGCCCATTTCTGTCTTCCACTCGAGGGGGAAGGTCTGCACAGAAAGAAACCGTACATGATAATCACCTTCATGAGCATCGAATGCAATAATATTTCATATTATATTGTTTTGTAAGTGCGCGCTGCATTCTCCGCCAATTGACACGCGGTACGGGTCAATTTTCCAAGAAAAAGACAGCATAGTTAACAGGCAGTTCTACTGACTTCCTTTTTTTCAAAAAATAACTTAACTAGTGAAAAGGGGAGTAAGGTATTAATTGTTACTTTCCTTATGTGTGTGTTTTTTGTTCTTTTTCAATCCATTCTTGTTAGCCTCGATCGTAAATTCTAGAGAACGTGATCATGACTACAATGACAGTTGCTCGCTAAGAATTTTTTTATAAAAGCGAAAACGAGATGTAAAAAAAATCCCATTATAACATTTTGCCAGAAAGTTCCAGTTCATACTTAGGAGCTTGTCGAAGACCACACGCCTACGAGATCTGAATGCCAAGTTGCCATCATAAGAAGATTGCTATGCATGACCTGTACTTTTGCTTTATGCTTTGATAAAAGTTTTTGTCTGGTCAAGTATTTACAAGGGGCACAGAAAGCATGTTTGATAAGTATGGCTCACTTACTGTCCCTGATGTTCACAAATGGTGACGTACCTTAAGTGATGTTCTATTATATTCCTGCAGATAGTACTTTTTTTATTAATAAAAATCACTGCCAATCTATTCTTTGCCAGGACTATGAGCGCTGGCCATGCATGACATACAAGTGTTCCCGAACCATCCTTATTTATAATCAGGCGTCAACACACACAAAAATTTCTCAAAAATTTCAAAAATTTCTCCAATTGAAATTTGGGCTAGATCTCCTTTAATTTTCACCATTCCTACCCACACTTCTCAAAATTAAAAGCACACACAAAGAGAGGAACCAATTCCAAACGAAATAAGTAGAACCGAACCTCCTTTTAGCGGCATCTCTTGTAAGCGACCTTTCTCGCATTTTCAACTCTGCGGACAAGCGAATACGCCTCAAATGGTTCGTTAGCTCTAAAATAACGAGCCGGAATTTTGTTCAGAGAAGTTTTCGCCAAGACGATGAAAAAAATTGTCAAGTGCCTCGTGCACCATTGAATGCAATATCAATCCTTTACTTTGGAGGGCTCGACTGATCTTAAAATGGTAACACGATTCAAGCCTGGTATACTCAGTGGTATAAAGGATTCTTGATGATCAGCGTAGAATTATTAAAAACATCAACTTAGTCATCGCTAAAAATGGGCTTATTCGCCATAGCATGGAAACCACGACGTTACATTTGCAAATTACATGTCGCAGCACAAAACTGATAATATGGCGCAATGAAGATGTCTTCTTATGATAATGAAAAAAGCCATACACTATATTTTGGTCTCTTAGTAGCTTTCAGTGTGAACTATATGCGGAATTTCCAAACAACTTTGTCAGCTGTTGATAAAGAAAAATGAATAAAACCTGATTTACACTGCCCTTTTTATTCCTTCCTCACAGCCTTCTTTATCTGAGTTTTAAGGAGTGATTTTTCGTGTCCGAAGTTCAAGTTTTGGGCGTCTACGGAAAATTATCTCATTTCCTCGCATTGCCTTTTTATGTAATTGGTACATTATAGACAAATGGTCGGTGAATAAATAGATTTCTACACAAAAATATTAGATTAACTACATGTGAATCAATAGGCTATCAATAAAATTTGTAGTTCCGTCGCCCAAGATTATCTGTCTCACCTGTGGTTCCCACTACACCGCCAGTCTTGGTTTTCTCAAAAAGTTGATTCAAACGTTCCACATCTGCCGCGCCTGCCCCGCCATGTTCAAGGACATGATAAGGGTTTGTCCGGGTTCCCACTTCTTGGCATCCTGGGCTTATAGAATAGTAGCTGTTGACCGAGGGGTAGTAGCTTGAAGTGAATGTGTGGGGTAAGGGGTTTAGATGCTGGGGCATTCGAGAAGTGGGTCTTTCGCCGGCAGTGGGGCTGTGCATCATGTGCTCTGTTAAACGATTGATGTTTCTCGTTGAGTCAGGAGACATTCCCTGGACGGCGTAAAATGAGGAATTCATAGTAGGACGGAACCAGTTCTGTGATAGAGACGACCAAGGGCTTGTTGCTGTGTGATCTGTTGGTTGCATCTTGACGAAGTGAAAATACTGACTGGATGTATCACACAGTACAGGTAGTCAGAGCTGCAGTCCGTAATTATGCTTAAATGGATGAAAACGATGGCTATATGACTTTGACAGCGACTTATATCAAAGTTGCTGATACCAATTTACACTGATAAACGAAATAAGGTGTCATAGAAATTTCAGCTAGTATGCTCTGTATATGACGTGCTGCCAATCAAACGTGCATGGTCGCTCACCAACCGAAAACTGAGTGTTTTAATTTTCCTTTCTTGTCGATTGTGTTAAATGGAAAACTTGAAGACTGACGATATACCAAGAAACGCGATATGGCTTGATGCATTGGTTTTTTTATTATTGACAAAAATGACTGAAGGAACTTCATTCGACATTAACTTAAAGTACAAATGAAAAATAATTTAACCATTGTTTCATTTCAATTAGTGTTTTCCCTAAAGGTCGTTATTCACTCTCTAAAAAACTCTCTAGTAACAACACCTACATTCATATGCAAAATATATCAATGAGAAGGGCTTTTAAAACAACCGTATGAAAACAAAGGCAGTCTGCTCTATATTCAGTAAGTTTAGCAATTGAGAATTATTAAATGAATATTATTCACAGAAAATTTGTCCAGAATGGTAATCAAAAGTCGAACTGTTCTATTCATTTTCTCCACTTCGTTTACCGTTTGATGAAATGTCTATAATAGTTTTTTTTGAGTAGGAAAACAAACAAAAACTTTCGTTTCTTTGTTCTCAAAACTGAATGCGTACTGCTACAACAGGTTGGTCACCGTGGTAGCAAATTTCCCCGGCTTAATTTATCTTAAATTTTTGGCTCACTTTTTCATGTCATTATCAATAAAAACATATTTAAATGTGAGGTTGAATAGTGCCAATTTGTTATATAATTTTTCACTGATTTTTAAATCTCTTAACCGGCTGGTCCAACATGCACTTATTCGTAAGTCTCTGTTACCGGGCCCTCAAAGTAAAAAATGAACATTTTATCACAACCAATGTGACAGGTTACTGCTGTCATTTGCATATTAGTTTTTCATACAATCTGCTCTTTAAGATATCAATAAATTTTAAAAAGCTGATCTTTCTCGCTAAAGAATAGCACTCACAATACAATGTATATTTGTTACAGCATGTTATAACGGCAAACACAAGAAAGGTGCTTCATTGTACAAGATAAAACTAAGTAAATATTTAGGTTCTCGCCATTATCAATTCCTTCATTGCCTGTTTGTCTATGAATGTGTAAATGAACATATGCTCCTTAAAACAACATGATTTAGTGATGAACGCTGAATGTTCAGCTGACAACCCTTTCTATCTTTAGTGGTCGCGCCGAATGCAGCCACCTGTAACCTAAGCAGAAACCTGGTTCTTGAATTATAATTATGGTTCCGACTCGATGGAACGTGCTTTATAATACAAATACATTAAATTAAAAAAAGACAAGAAAAGAAGCAGTGGCTCCAATCCAAGTTATTCGAAAGGTGCTGATCATTGAGTTATTAAACTTAGTGGAATGAAAAATGCTCGGAACGCACTCGGAAAAGTCAACAGTCAGTTGCCTCTCGATCAGCTGAAGGTGAAGACATGCTTCAATATCTAACACGGCGTTGCTTTATTCACAGTGGTAACAAAAAAATGCACTTTATTTGAGTGTCAAGGTATTTACCACTCCAAAGTACTAATTGGGGACACTATTTTTAGTTTTCTACTGTAGGCGGGACCGCCATTTTACGTGGTCATCCGCGGCCGAGGCATGCGAAGGTCTAGCCGCTTGCTGTGCAAAGGGAGTACCTTCATTTCTCAGTTATTTCAAAACCCTGAGTAATGGTCCGGTCCCGAGAATCGAACCCGCGACGTCCTTCCGCTCTGCAGTCAAAAGCTCTAATCCTGCCACCAAATGAATTCGATGAATCGATAGTAAACTAACTGCGGGTAATAATAATAATAATAATAATAATTGTTATTATTATTATTATTATTATTATTAATATTATTATTATGTAATTATAATTATAATTAAATAATGACTCCCCCCCGCCGCTCCAAAGGAAACTGGTTGCTTCTCGGAGCCCCGGAGAGTACAAACTGCGAAAGAAGAAAAAGATAGCAAAAATATTTATTAACATGTAACCAATTTACATTCAACTATCATGGACTAAACTTCTGATGAAACAAAAATATTAAAAGATCCTAAAACACTAATTGACAAGCTCACGCCGTTATCGACTTTCTAAAATTAGCGGACACACGCTTGGCTAGCTTTTATAAGCGGCAGTCATCAAATGGCCAATTTACATTCCACTATCATAGACTAAAATTTTGATGAAATAAAAATATTAAAAAGATCCTAAAATACTAATTTACAAGCTCACACCATTATCACTTTCTAAAATTAGCGGACACACGCTTGGCTAGCGTTTAAGCGTCATCAATGAAATCCCCTTTGTGGAATTTTGTGGAAGGGTGTCCTGGAACCTCTTACGCATGTGTGTACCGACCTTAAAATCTCAAAAGAAAGCAATGTTCTAATCCAAGTAATAGTAATGTGATAAGGTTCGTCATTCTTTTCTGAGAGCTTCTCGGCTAGGCGTTTGAGAAAGCAGTTGCAGTCGGCTCCCGTCCCACCGCTGGTTCCAAAAACTAAAGGGGTGAAAGATCCCATCCCTCTGTTGGTACTTACGCTTTTTTCCTTCTCCTGGTCCTTAAAGATGGTGGATGTTGCTTTTCCCTGTTTACACTTGGAGTTAACATGTGTTACTCTGACATCGCAAAATGCTGTAACTCCACGAGATCAAAAGCCCCCTGCCTTGAAGTCCAGCCTTGCTTCCGGGCTTGTTACCGCGCTTCTGAGGTTGAATCGTTCATTATCGAGAGGTTGTAGTTGTGCTTCGACTTCAAAGTTGGTATAAACCTTACCAATAAGCGAGGTAAGTAGCTTGCGAACACCATCGTGTCTCGTGTGTTTCGATTTTTTTCGTCACGAACGTTCCCTTTTTGCATGACAGGGCATGGCAGACGGTATACTTATCACCACAAACACACTTGCTTGGTAAGTCGGACAGAGAGTCTCTGAATTCTTGTTTATTCAGCACTAGGCCTTGAACGACAAGAGGCACTGCGGTAAGCCATGAGCTCACACCCTTGTCTCTCGATTGGTTAACTGACCGCAGCAGATCCGAGGGTAGAGTGGAATCAACACTTTACATTCTCAATTTCACCGACGCAGTTTTCAAGGCTTGACGTTGTCTTTTTAACTTCTTCGTGGAATTCTCGCCTGCCACCGTGAACATGCTCTGTGTGGTAATAGAATCTATGTGCAATGCTGTTATGGCAGATGTAGAAGCAGCAAACTGCTGTGGAGCTTCAAACCGTAAGTCGGGTACGCCTAGCCCTACTTGAGCGGGTGTCAAAGTAACGAGCTGACGCAAATCACTTGGGAGGGGCTCCGTTTTACCAAACAGTGTTGGGAGAAGTAAGTCGTCGATCGCCTCTTGTATAGGTTCAAAGTAATCTTCAAACGACTCTATTGTGCGTATGTAATAGGTAAACTTGGATTTGCAACCCTCCGTGAAAACAGTGTGGGCTGCATGAGGCTGGCTCCTTGCTATCTCAGATAGTGCTTCGAGTTCTCCTTTCCATTCAAGGACCTTTTCCCGACAATATTGATGATAACAATCATCATCATCATCATCATCATCATCATAATTGAAACGAGGAAGGTGTTATTCGCCTGCCACTTTGTGGATGCTTTTATTTGTTTAAAATATTTGGTTGTGATGTGATATCAAAGTAACGCCTACACAGGGACGATTTGATTTTTGTCTTTTTATTTCAGGCAAGCACATGGACTTCATCTTTTGGTTTCACTATGGCTTTTTGCGGGCTCTTCTCCAAGACCTTCATTGTGCATCGCATCTTGTTAAGCAAAACACTGAGAACGGTAACTAACAAAGTAATAATAATAACAATCGATAATAGTAGTAACAATTAATAATGAATAATAGTAATAACAATGATAACAAAGATAATAATAATGATGATGATGATGATGATGATGATGATGATGATAATGTGAGATGCTTGCGAACAGTAAATACTTCAAATGTCATAATCGACTGATGGGATCCAGTGGACTGTGGGCTCTTTGGGAAAACTGGACCTGAGAGCTCAGATAAACTAGTGGGAACATGAGGTGGAAACACTTTTGGAAAAATAGATGAACTAAAATTTCCTGGTGCTGCGACACATACGGACACACTGGCACATACGATGTTGTAGTGGTCGACAGAGTCGATAGCACACTGACAGCAGTACAAAAAACTTAGAGGTAGCTGTGCTGAGAGGCGCCAATATTGATATCGGCGAAGGAAGGTGGCGTCTTGGAGCGAGTTTTGAAGAGTTTTGCGATACTGTCTTAACCTTTATAAGTCCTTTTTTTGGACGGTTTAAAAAAAGTATCGTAAAACCAGCCCAAATCGCTTCAAACGATGATCACAAAATACAGCACATATAAGTGTATTTTATTTCATTACCAATTATCAACTCCACGGTAAGGCCAAAACTTTACGTATGCGCACAGCTATATCACCCGGGCAGATGCAGCCATGGCTGCGCGCATGCGTTTTGCAAGCGTTTGCGTTCACCAATACTCCAAGCTCTCAGCAGATTCTCAAGCTGAATACTGATATCGACCTGCCATGATTTTTCTGGTAATATTCGGCGGACAATGGTGGGATCCAATTTCGGCTTAGTGT
Source organism: Porites lutea (assembly GCF_958299795.1). Classification (NCBI taxonomy): domain Eukaryota; kingdom Metazoa; phylum Cnidaria; class Anthozoa; order Scleractinia; family Poritidae; genus Porites; species Porites lutea. The sequence continues at coordinate 47,677,494 of NC_133204.1, read as the reverse complement.
CCGTAGACGACATTGTACCGAAGCTATCAGGAACTATCAGTGTCGGCCGACACGGGCCTGTAGTACCCATGGTCTACGACCATGTCGGAAGCAGCTCCGGCTGAACGTGGACGCGGATACAAAGGTTGTTTACCAATTGCATGGGCAAACCGGTTGATTCACGGTTTGGGTATATGGTAAGGAAAATTCAGGACTGGTAAATGTCGTCCTGGAATCGCGTTTGTACAAGTCAGTTACAATTACCGAAAAAACGGCCGCGAATGCCTGAAACCGGTATCAAAGACCGGGCTTTGAAGAAATCAACACGAATTTCCGTTTGGAATATGCCGTCCGGAAAACAGGACTACCTTTTCAGATGTTCCATTGCTGCCGGAAATTTTCCGCTGGAACGACTCAGTGACTAGTGAGACATTTAATTTCCCACCGGATTTTCCGGAAGCTTTTTGTAAATGGTAAACAACCAACATTTGCCATGAACCGATACTCGGAAGCACTGAAGAGAAAAAGGAATCGATGCTTTAGGATGTTTCTTTAACGGCAGTGACAGCCTCTGTCAGAATGTAGATCAGTTACGTAATTTTAATACCACTATTTCAGAAAGATCTGTGGCTCTTAATCCGGTAAGGGTAATTCAAATTTCCATATCAGAATTCTTGCGATATGTAAGTAGGTAGGCGTCATCACCATCATGTTTCTGTGTGAATGATATATGAAATATATCATTTCTTCATTTTTATATATGTTTCTATCAGCAAAAACACGTAATGAAATATCAGAAACACACATGGTCCCTTTTAGACAAAACTTTCATCTCAATGATTTGATTCATTCGCCTAATTATTCCGCCGAGTCTATCGACTTTGTCTGAGTGTGTGGTCTTGAGGAAGAATACATATAAAAATAAATATATAAAAAACAAGTATCTTTTTGTCGCAGTTTCTATGCCCTTCAAAAGCGGCAAAATACAAAGAAACGCAGCCGTTATGAACGCCAACTAGGAAATAATCAGATAGACATTATTAATTAAACGATATAAAAGTGCGATTAAGTCAGAAACTGAAATGCTTTTCTTTCTTTTTATATTGACCTTCAAGAAATGGTTTTTCAAGTTTTTCCTATTTGAAACGTGGTTTTACGGCAATCGAAACAGGATAAATAAATCGGCCAGTATTAAAATATTTAGCTTTAATTTGTGGAAATGACTCAAGATAACAGTGTTTCAGTCAGTCAACCTCCGAGTACGTCATATTGGTCACGTACCAGTTTATTACTCTTAAACGCACTCCAGGGAAAATCCGTTGATAATGTATTTACACAGAGGCAAGCAATATTAATCGTTATAGAACTGCACTCATTAAAATATCGCGTGATTGAGGATGTGGAAACAAGTGCCGGAAAGCAAATAAACCAGACTCAGTCCAAAATTCAAAATGGTTGACGGTTTCCACATTTTTTCGTACGAAAACAAGATCAACAACCAAAAGCGATTGCCAGCAAAGTTTAATTTTAATTTCGGGAAAATGACTTGCCTTCGACTTCCAAAATCTTTAACTTTTTCTGTATTTTTTTCTTCCTCTCTGTCTCTCTCTCTCCCCCTTTTTTTACGCAAACCATAATCTGACCAGTCATTATTTCACTTTGTTCCTCCTTTGCTTTTCTTTCTTTGCTTCTTTTTTGTTGTTGTTGCTTTTTTTTTTTCGCTGCCTAGTTTCGGACTCGTGCATAGCTCTTTGCTTCTCCCTGGTTTTTTTTTTTTTAAATTCTGATCATGATTTAGTCAGTTTGCGAGGAACCGCGGTCCGGTTTGTTCAAAAATTAATATTGCAGTGTAATCACAGCGGAACGGGCGTAATAGTTCACAAATTCTAATAATCGGTTTCTTACAGTACTGAAGAAGAGCGACCTTCAGCTTGTTGCGCGTTTTTGTTACAACTCGTAACATTTTGGTCTTCCATTCGCAAAGGCCTTTTAAATAAAAGCAAGCATTATTTTACGCGCCTATAGAATTAATGGCCCTCTACATGAACAATCAGAGATCTAGAGCGACAAAGGCAAGCTTAATTGCAAAAAGAGCTTCATCCTCAAAACAACTGCCACGAAATTCATGAACGTATTGAACCTATGCCTTCTCAAGTGAATTCGAATCAGGTTTACTTTAAGCAAGCGAAAAGATCGAAAACTGTTGCTGCAAAAAGATGTATAAAATCGACTAAAAAAACGTTCAGCGAATTTGTTTATTTGCGATCTTGTTGTAATCTTAGTCTTAGGAGAAAAATTAACTACAGACAAAACAAACTGTATACGTTTGAGAGTAATTTATTTTGACCGCAAAACTTATTATATTAGATGTATGAGGACTTGGTTCAAGCTGTTGGCGATACAGTTAAGCCAGGCCACCACTCCACTGCTTATCTTGTTTGGAGCAAAAAAAATAATAATAATGATGTGATATTATAGTTTAAGTAGTTGTGTCACATACAGTTCCTAAAATTTCATGAATATGGCGACTTGGCCAACAAAGAAAGAGCATCGATCGCCCTTTTCTGTACGTTTCCCTGTGTTCTCTGCACTGCTACGATCTGAAGAGGACCACTAAATTTTAGTTTAATAGGGATAAAGTGAAATCTTTGTGCGCGGTTGTGACTGTCACCTCAGTTTTCATGTAATATTATAAATCTCCAAACATTTAAAAAAGATGGACAAGTTAATTGCTGGAATAAAAGAACTCAAAGAAAAAGGCCTATCGCACGTAACGAGTCGATGACACGGGGATTTAAAATGCAAACTTTCATTTATCTCTTAAAGGTGGCCAAGACAATATCGCTCGCTTTTAAATGCGTGGGAAAATGTTTCTTGTCGCGGGGGTTCAAAGGAACTTCCTTCAGTTACAGCTTCACATTCAGTTTGATTTAACTATGGCTGACATAATGTCAAAATGATGAAATATTACAAAATAAACATCGATGCAAAAGAAAACATGAAAGATGTTATTACATCCCAAGAATGTTAGAGATAAGATACCTGATGTATTCAGCTGGTCGGGAGAAATAATGTTTGGACTTTTCAGTACGTATTTGATATAAAGAAATGGCTGGAGAAATAAAATCATGAAGGATTAGCTTTCAATTGGTTCATTTCTCGACTAATTGCGCAATGTTATGAGGTAGTTGCCTTTAGTTTTTTTTTTTTAGTTTTGCTATTTTTTTTTTTAAGATTTTGCTAGCTTCGTGATAAACAGTTTATAGACTTTTATAGAGTTAGAGACTTAGAGATTCAATGTATTTCCCCACAAAGTTAGTTCCCGAGTTTTTGTCTAGTGTTATCCATTTTAAGTGTTTGATAAACTTAGTTTTGGTTCTTTGAAGTAGGCTTGTTCGGGAAGTACAGCTGACCTTGAGTTTTACCCACAATCGAGTTCCTGTTTTGTATGTTTTGTCCTTCTGGGCAGATTCACTGTTAGCATTTAACTGGTTCTTTGGTACTTGTCGGTTGCGGCTGTGTAGGCTTATCCTACTATAGCAAACCTGTTGCGATATAGGCGATAAGGTATTCAATAGAAACTCTTCCGGTCAGCTAACTCAAAATAAGTCTACAATTTGATTATTTAATTCGCTGTGTAAGCTAGTAGAGTTAGTTGAGTGGTAGAGTTGTAGCCAGGAGCTGTTGAAGAATAAACTGCCATCTTAAATAGAACGAACAGAGTCTTGGTCCTGTCGTTAAAGAGCCAAGCGAGCTTCACAAGTTCTCAACATACTTGGTGGAGAACTCCTTTGAAGAATCACTGCAATTGTGAGTGGAACTTTGTTTTTGTTAGCATGCCTTTCTGTTGCAAGCTAGTTTAGTCCTGTAATTTTCTTTGCTTTTAATAATGCTCGAACTTGCGTAAGGTGTAGTTTATTTTCAGTATACGTGTCGGTTAGTTTGTGAATTAGTTTATGGTTGCTATGAGTAAATTTCAAAGTTCGGTTTTCTTTTGATGTGTTTGTCGCTTTTCCCGTTTATGAGTGTCGCTTTTGATTTCATTGCCTTCGTTTTTGAGTCTTTGGAAAATTTGGCTTATGCTGAACTTTTCCCCTTGTCATTCTGATTACTAGGCAGAGAGCGCGAACCCTGGCTAAGGGGGCCGTTCGCCAGGAAAATTTGGCTGTGAATTCGGGTTCGAATGAGTGGCCTGCCACTCCTCCACCCGTTCAGCAGTCTAGGGAACCGTTGTTCCGTTCATTTCTGAGGTCAATTAATAGATCACCTAGGGCTGAAGCGCAAGCTCAGGCGTTAAGTGCAATTCCGACTCCAAGTGAATGCTCTCCAGTTTCCTTTTGTACTAGCGACCACGAATCCGACTCTGAAGAGGAAATTATTTATGAAAACGTAAAGCCTAGAGAAAATTGTCCTAGTCGTGAAAGTATAAGTGAAGATTCAATTGAGGAACCGCATAATTCATTTGCTGATAGTTCTTTAGAGTCAGATCGGTTGTCTCTTGCACCAGTCTATGCCGAAATGGAAGATCAAGTTGATCAGTTATGTCGAGCAGTTGAGCGAATGCAGGCTTCCGTTAACTCACAGGGTAGAAATATCGGTGTGAAATCGTCAGTAACGTTTCCAGTTTTTAGGGGAGATGAGCGTAAGGACGCTCATGAGTTTATTAGGAATTATAAGAGGGCTGGTATGTTAAGGTAGCTCCCTAGAGTATTTACTAATAACCCTAGCTATCTTTCAGATATTTCCACTGACCGTGAACCAAAGGCCAGAAGCAGCAAAATTCCTTCCTTCTGGGTTAGTGTACTTACTTCTTTGTTTTCTAAGTAAAGTTTCCACTTACCATTTACTGCGACTATTTAACGTTTGTCTACTTTTGAATTGAAAGAATTGATGTCTTTGGAAAATTTCTGCTTTGTTTTTACATACAATTTACTCTTATGGAAATCGATAGTGACTTGTAACTGGTGTAATATTGTCTCCCTTCATAAATGTTTGACCTACGTTAATCAAACTTTTTAAACAATGAACTTCAACAGAAAGTTAATAAAGTTTTTTGGGGGGAATATTTCGAAACTGAGAGGCTATGTTTGTTTTAGTTTTTGCGTGGACGTCGCATGGATTTTAAAGCTCGCGCCATACTAGTTTTTGTTCCCGCAAGGAAAAAAAACTTATAAGCAAAACATCTATCGCATATCTTAATTAAACCCGGTCACGCAGCCGTTTGCTTTGCTGCCCACGCAAGGTGGCTGAAAGTGTCGCCTAAATATCCGTTAGCGCTGCGAAAATTGCGGCTTACGTAAATCGAACCGTCGGTTGTCATTTCTTTCTTTCTTTTAAAGTGAGAGGTTTTACGATATAAACAGCGCTTTCAGTTAAGAAGCTGCATAACTAACAGGGACCAGGTGGCAGTTTGTTGGATAATTGTTAGTTTCTTTCTTTAATTACTCCTGTTTCATGATGATGAATCCCAAAGAAAAACAACTTACATATTACGTTGTAACTGAAATAGGAGATATACACCCAAAACAGACCAGTTCGCGCTTTTCATCTGTTAAACTACTTTCTTTTTCGAAGCGCCAAGCGCAAAAGTCTGCTTCATTCATCGTTCAGTATTTAGTTAAATAATGATCAATTCATCTAGATCTGAAATTTTTGGTTTTGTTTTTGCTTTTCTTTGATTTCTTCTTGACTTACAGATCCAGCTGAGCTGAACATTGTCCTAGGGCTACAATGGAAACCTTTCAAGGTAGTAAGAAACTTTCTCGTTACAGAGATGGCAGAATCGAAGGCGCGGTAGCTCAGCCCTTTTGGTAGTCTGCTACACAGCCGTTTTTAGTGTCGTCACGCAATGGGGAGGAGCATTGCGTGACGACACTAAAAACGGCTGTGTAACAGACTACCCTTTTGGTAGAGCTGGAGAAATACTAGTTATGCAACACTTTCGAGTGGTATATCGTGGAATATCCCACGAGACACTTGTATTTCCTCGGTATACACTTGATCCTTTCATTTTATACTATTCCATAGAAAAAACAGTGGCCAGCACAATAAATTCGACATGCGCGCAGACATCATTTTGAATGGCTTTGGACTGGCTTCCTATTGTCTAAGATGACAACGTTTTTAATACTTTATTAATAAATATTCATAACAAAATTTTTGTTTATTAAAATTCATAACACAGATTAGACAAAATGCATTTCAAATGAAGTATTTGAGTCAAACGCTTGCAAAATTCGTACTGATCATGAGTTTAAAACTCTAAGCACACAAAGCAAAAGAATAGAAAACGTAAAAAACTCTCCCAAAATGTTCAGTTGATTGAAATTCATGAGAGAAAAAGCAAAAACTGCAAGTCAAAAAGTTAACGTCGTTAAAAGGTTGCAAAATTTGGACTGAGTTTTCAACACTAAAACCGAGAAAAATACCTGAACGAGGCGGCTCCTGAATGACATTGACAAACTTGCTATCACCCCAATTAGTTCCTTTACTGTTCTTGGGTTTCTTTGTTCTTTAACGAAAGTACCAACTTCTTGATCCGTCAGCAGTGTTTTGTCTCAGAAGTATTCATTTACTGCTAAGTTTTCGACCCCAAAATTACTGCCGAGAGAAAAATTTGGCTCTGAAATGGCTCAAGCAACACTTGACTAAAATAAACTAGAAATGTCGCCGCTTACAAAATTCGGCGGGAAAAAAATCGCGGCGCACGATGGGAAGATCGGGTGTAATACCGTCAAATATACAACGGCTTTCCCGTATACTGATTGTCTGTATTTTCTACGGCATGGTATGAAATAACGGAGGGGACTGGTTACGAAAGTCGGCAGCATCAGAGAAAAAAAAGTGGTGCAGTTTAATGTATGGAGCTATTTGACGGTGCACAATCTTTTGCTTGTTCAATATTCACCGTGACAAATTAAGACTGAAATACGTAATGCGACGTTTTTATTGGTTAGGGCTCCTTAGAAATGTTACTTCAACGTTGTGCACCGTCAAGTCAAAAAATGCTAACAAATACATATAACAAAGCTGTCTGACAGGCTACATAACCCTTCCACTTTATTAACTATGGTTTGACGAGGAAGAGATAGCCGAACTATTGCCTAACAAGTTTTACAAGAATAGCAAATTTACCACTCAACGATTGAAAATTACTGCTATTTGAAGAATCTGCAAAATTTGCCGAGGAATAACATGCAAATGAAGACAGGAACTCTCTATCGATCAAAGTATAAAAGCGTATAAGGAAGTTTGAATATTTTGAATGAAAAATATGGCTTTCGTATCGCCCCATGTACCGGAATCCTGATTCCGGAATCTGCTAAATTTTTGCTTGTGGAATTCGGAATCCTGGGCTTTGGAATCTGGAATACAGCTCAAGGAATCCGGAATCTCAATAGCGATATTTGGAATCCGGAATCTGAGTTCCACTGAAAAAACTCTAGAAGCCAGTACCTGGAATCCAGAATCCAAGTGTTTCTTACTAGACTCCCTTAGTACATGGGGCTATTCGTGTGATACGAAGAATTAGGCAGATCTCGGACAATACCTTCCATGATCAACCTAATTCATTACACTCAGCCTCATACGATAATTGCTAATTGTATATATTATGTTAGTGTCAACTGTGTGACATTTCCATTTTCTTTTACAAGGTTCTAATGGAAGCATTGAGGATCAAGCCAATCACCTTCCTCTGAATTTGCAGGCTGGAATGACGTTAGCGTATGTCGTCATCTTTATCATATCTTTTGTGGGCAACCTGATGATGGTTTATGTCATTTTCAAGAAGCCGCACCTGAGGAAGACAACCAACCTTCTGTTGGCGAACATGGCAATAGCAGATCTCGTGATCACCTTTTTTGCTATGCCATACTCGGTAGTGTTCCTGTATTTGAGGAACGTTTGGATTTCTGGAATATTCGGTGGTGTAACTTGTAAAATCATACAGTATGCCCTTGCCCTCTCCATCTCGGCATCCATACTTACACACGCTCTTGTCTCCCTGGATCGCTTCTTTAGCATATTGTCTCCTTTCAAGCGTGTAACTTTTATTAAAAATCCAAGACTTAGTTATTCTTTCATTTGGTGTACCTCCTGTTTACTAATGAGTCCATACTTCGTTGTGTACGAAGTAAAAAACATTGGTCCCGAGGGTCCGAGCTACTGTGTTGTAAAAGACGAGTATTTCAAATTCCTTCAGGTTTTTTTTGCTCTCGTCTTCCTACTTCTTTATGTCGTTCCTCTGGTGTTTATCGGGACATTGTACGCGTTTATTTGTCGAAAGCTGTGGAGAAACAATGCTCCAGGTGGTCGTTCGCGCCTGGCAATACTAAAACGAGAAGCTCAAAATAAGAAAACTGTGAAAATGCTCATCATTCTTGTAATGTCATTTGCCTTTTGTTGGCTTCCCGCTCATATCATGCATTTGTTAATACTCTTTTGGAGTGACATTGCTGTGCCTGTTGTTGCAACACTCTTGTCTTTTTGGGCGTGTCATTCTCACAGCGCAATAAACCCCATACTGGTGACGTCACTCAATGGATTGTATCGAAAAGCGTGTTGTGAAATTATCTGGAATCTCCGAAAGACTCGACGAATGAACAATAATGCCCCGAGAAGAAAACTATTAATCAACGACGGATTCAATAACAGTATGAAACTGAGAGAGAGAGCCCAGTGTAAAAGTGCCATGTAATCTGTATCATTTATGCAGTTTTAACTTTGTAGCATGGGGGTAAAACCCTACCCTAATTTCTTCAGTTGCACCTTTAGTAGTACAATTGATTATGAAGAATTTTGCGTAGAAGATAAAATTGTAAAAATGTTAAACTTTGGGTAGTGCTAGGAGTAAAACTGTGTTACACAACAGCGAAGACTAAGCGTAGTCGATGGCTACGTAGTCTTAATAAAAAAATGACTTAGTGACGTAGCACATGGCATTTACTGATAACGCGCATGCCCCGTAGTAGTTTTCATTGTGGCCCACAAAGAAGGACAGAAACAAATATTTCAAAGCAAATGTAACAAGGTAAAGAATCCCAACTGGTCGGTGGCAAACCAGTTGGCTATTTACAACGGGTATGAGTGACAGAGGAGTGAAACTCGCAACTACCGAGAACAAATCCAGCTAGCGGGTCAGCGCGGGACTTGACTGCATGAACTTTCGGGGCCTCTGGATTCAAATTCCAACGCTCTATGTGCACGGCCACGCTCCTTCCTCATTTCCTGAAACCGGTTTCATTTTTGTCACCAAGAACCCATTCATTTACTGCCTTATTATTCATTTAAAATATTTTCAATTTCAACAAAACATGTCAACCTCAGCCTGCATGTGTAAACTTCCCTTCGTCTTGTCATTTCCCTGCTCCTCAGCAATTTCTGGTTAATTGTGAATGCAAATCAGAGAACACATCAAAACCTAGAACGAATAATTGTTATTGTTATCCATTCAAACCTTTTCTCTGTTTTCCGCTTGGCTTAAATCTCCCGGCTAAACCAGCAATCGTACTCCAAATTTGGGACTTTGACGTCAATTGTTGACAGAAAAAGGGGCAACCGTAGGCGTGGTTGCTAATACAGCTGTTTTGAAAGGAACACCGAGACAAATTAATGTTTTGAAGGTGGTAAGGGATCAGAATGTGTTAAGGTTGGAAAAGTTTTGAATGAATAATAAAGCAGCTATTGGTTCGTATAATGCAAAGAATTATGCAGATCTGCATAATTTTTCATATCATGCGAAAGCCGAATCCAATAATTAGTAATTAACGTAACAAAGGTGAGAATAATACCGCCAGACAGGCAAAGCCAGTTTCCCCGGCACCCGTGGTGGCTCCGTGCAATAAATGCACAAAATGCACAGCTCACGAAAGGTTTTTTTTTTTTTTCTTTTTATTATGAACAATTTTGGGGGCAATTTTTAAACGATTTCCCCCCCAAAAAATCCATGGTAACACAAATGTGGTAATTGTAAAAATGTGTTTGATGACTCTTTAATTTAAAAATCAATAGGTTGTTCACTAATGTTTTTGTTTCACAGCATACACATTCTAGCTATTGTTTGATTTTTTGATAAGAAAGAAAAGATTTTGACACATTAAAGCTTGATGTCGTGACGTTGGTTAATCTTTCTAATAACTTTTCCAGAAGTTGGTTACATCTGTTTGTGCGGATAAAATTAAAGAAGCAGAGTGATAGCTACTCTGTTCTGACTTCACACTTTAACGACCGGTTAGCTTTTCAAAGAATGATTTTTTACATAATTTTGCTGGCTTTTATTGGTCTTCCCATGGTTGAAGGACAAGGTAGATTGTAACCTGACTTTTATACAATATTTTAAGACTATACGACTTAACTAAGATGATTTTTAACATCTTCAAAAAGACAAAACCGGGAAGTACTCACTAAATCTGGGCTGTTGTGGTAATGTTCGTTTATTGGATACAGAGATAAAAAACTTTGCTCGCATCAGCTAAGATTCCGTAAACCTGTCAACCACTAAGATGTATCTAGCTTTAAGCAGCGGGATTTTTCTCCGTACTCCCATGATAAAAGTCGAACATCCAAGATGGACAACCACCTCCCACAAGAGATCACGAACCGAAAAAAAAAAACAAACAAACAAACTCATTCCTCTCAGTAAAAACACTGTAATTTCAACCTCTAGTAAGCTACCATCAAATCTTTCAGATTGATCTGTAGGGGTGGTTCATGTACTATCTTCTGAGAGCTTCTTTAAGATATATTGTAAGGAGGCTGTTTATATCGAGGTAGTCGGTGATGTGGCTACCACATGTCTGTCTTGGAAACAGGTTTGCTTGCAAACAAGCCAGCGTTTTATTTCTAAGTGGAAGTTCCACTCTGAAAAAGTGACCAAGGATGTATGGAATAGTGAAAATAATCTTTACGTTACCGACAAATTTTCTGCTTGTTTGACCACAATCAAACTATTAGGCACGCATCAAGCAAGCCCAGCACATTGTGAGAATGATGCTCTTTACAATCTTAACCAGATATTTTTTTTAGGAGACGTCTGCACGCAGGCAATTCAGTTCTCAGACTATTTTACTTTAAACTGTATTATTTGGAAACGTCTTCTTCCGCTTAAGGTCACACTTTAAGTCTTAATACGAATAACGTGGAACTGCTTTTTCTGTGTGAATGTTTTTCTCCTTGGGAAATCTACGGAGACTTGCATTCGCCATAGCTACTTTACCTTCAAGGAAAACATTTCAGTATAAAAATAAGCGATGATGTTTACAGAAGCCGAATGAACTGGGCAATATTCCTTTAAAAACAAATAATTAACACAATTAATGAATCAAAGAACTGAAATGACCACGTTGCATGTATCTCGTGACCTCAGATCCCTCAGCTGGAGTTTGGACGAAGATCAGCCGTCTTCCAGTGTGTGTGAAAGCTAGAGATGAAGGGTACGGTTTTTTGCAATACTCTGGTGAGAGTAAACTGCTCGGAGGTTTGAAACTCCAGTATGTGTCAGGAGAAATAAGGTGAGAGGAAAGAAGTAGTAACTAAACAACCAATGTATAACCTACGTCAGCGGTGAAAGCGAACAAGCTGGGGAGGGTTTCTGGGGGAGGGGCTGAAGGAGGAAAAAGTTATTCAAAAATGAAACTAAAATCTACCAACGCTCTTTTTTCGCGCCCTCAGTCCCAGTTGCCGGGTTCAATTCCGTAATCTGTGACTATACCGGGCTAAAAAATTCTTATTTTAACTGAGGACGAAAAGAGAAAGTAAAATGAACTTAGTATCCGGTTCCAAGAAAATGTGTCCTTCACATACACCGAAAAACACATGTAATAAGTTTTATTAGTAAAATCCAACTAGTGGTCCATTATCAATGCTGCGTTCTGATTGGTTGAGCTACTACTAGCCTATATGTTATACCCTACTAGTAGCGAAAAGCGCCGGATTTTTGGTGGCAAAAAAGGATTAAAGTCTTGCTTTAACTAGCTAAAGTTGTTTTGTCTCAATATTTTTGACCAACTAGTTGGATTTTACTAAAACAATTATTCCTCTCGCCCTAATGGCCTCTGAGTCAATCGAGCCCATTCGGGCTCGAGGAATAATTGTTAAATAACAGGTGGATGATTAAATACTACTGAATTGAAGACAAACCAGAAAATGATTTTATTCATCTATTGCGTATTTATTTTGACTTATTCTTTTGGTGTTAATCTTGTCATCCTACATCTGCTTATCAGTTAACATTTAAAAAATTAAAGTTGCACTACAGACGGCCACCAACAAAGCTGTTAAAAGGAAGTTACAAACATAATCAAAACAAACAAGGTACCGGCAAAGGTCAAACTATAGGGAGTAGATCTTGGCCCGTTGGACGTAGCCTCCATTATCAGGTTGTATTTTTTAGATGATACCCCATTTTGGCTGTGTACCAAAGCAGGGGTAAGACCTGAACTCGCGTCGTCGTCAACTCGCCATGCCCACACAATCCAAACCTCAGTACTTTTCTGCAAGTTTAATAAAGTAATTTAAGGGTCTTGTCACGCTATTTACTATATCTTTAAAAAGCTTGAACGTGTCTTCGCATCACTTGAATTCCAAATTAAAGTAAAATTAATGGTCCGGTTTTGCTATAATTATTTAGCTGTTGAAACTGTTTTCTGTTGTCTGTTTCTGCGGATCACAAGGATGGACATGTATTAAAACTTGAAGCAATTGTGCCATATCCCTGATGACGCTTGTTTGATATCTTCTTCATGACTTATTTTGGGCGTGGTTTAAGGGCACTAAGCAATAACTTAAGCACAGAATTGGCCTAAAACAGCGATATTTGTCGTTACGATGCTCCATAAAGCAGTAAAGGTAGGAAAGAGGTAAATGTGCTCTAACTATGGTACACTCGGCGAGCTTTTGCTAAAGGAAACCTTCTTAAAGGGACATCAATCAATAAGCTAAGGTCCGGGCAATTTCACCACTTAACTATGCAGTTTTTATCCGCCCACATCTGGACACCTATCTTAAAAACTAAACACAGGCACTCCAAGCTCAGAATGAGAACCTGTGTACCATAAGTCATTTGATCATAATGTCAACATGGTTGAAAATATATAGGATTTGTAAGGGATTTATAAGCGATTTCTTCAGTTGTTTTCCCCTTTTACACTCATAAAGAAATCGTATATAGGATTAGATCAGGAAAATAACCACACAGGAGGAAAGCAACACAACACTTTCCCATGAAAATCTTGTAAAACTTTTTTGAGACTTTTTGTGTCCACTCATTTTCTTGAATCTGAACATACGTAACGCTCATCGCTTCCAGTAGAAATTTCTAAGGAGAAGCCAGTGAAAACGAGATTGACGCAGCACTTTAATTATTTTGCAATTTCCAAAATTAACTTAAAGTTGAATTAGGAACATCGAAATGACAGTGTGGTCATAAAAATAGAAAGAAAGCGAAGAGGCAATAGAGAATTATACAAAGGATTAAGGGTAGTTAAGGGTCGATGAGCTTAAAATGGATTAGAAACAATATATGAAATTGGATAAAATTAAATTAATAAATTTTCTATCATATAGAAACCGCTACGTCACTTCTTTAAACATCATGACAAGACTAATTTTTTACCCTAAACTGTACATCATGCGGATCATCTTCTTCATCAGTTGTAGCAATTCTGTTAAACTCCACTCTTGTATATCCGTTTTCCTCACTGGCGGCTGTGAGCTTGTAATCTGGAGTTGGATCTTTGTTGGGGGTTGAAGTGGAAACACTATGATACCCCTGTCGGTTAAGAGTTTGAAAATAAAGCATCGCACTTTTTAATACCTTCCTATGTGTTTCAGTATTTGTTGGTCTTTTATCGTGGCCTCCAGTTCTACGTTTATTTTTGTATCTGCTGAAGGTTTTAGGGAACAAGATTTAACATTAATCCGGTCGGAATTTATACGCCCCTTAAAGCTAAAAAGATTATGTACCAAGTGCCCCCTTCGAATAAGTGTTCTCCTATCCAGGTATATCTTCAAAATGTAGACCGACTTGTAAAATCACTGGCTGTAAGCACTGCCGTTTATTCAAAGATTTTTCGCTGCTGTTTGTACAAATGGTCCTTGCAACAATAAATTTTTCTAAGTAAATTTTTCGGCTTTTTTTGGGCAAACGGTTAAGACTATTGAGACCCTCTTATAAATCTTATGAGCTGCGCGGATTGGTTTGTTTTCAGCAAGAAAAAAAAATATCTCGGAAACCGCCCTGGAAAGAAGACAAAATCATACATCAAGTTATTTTAACCAAAAAATGATGATAGGCTCAGAAAAATTATCTCGCTCAAACTAAATCATGTAAATCACTCAACGAAAACACTTCCCCGTAAAATGATTAATGGTCGTTCCTTTATTGAGAACTTTTTCAGTCAAACTGTGTGTTATACAGAGAAACTCCGCCTTACGGCCACCTTGGTAATACGGTCACCTCGTTATTACGGCCACTTTTTTTTGGTCCATTGACCATATTAACGGGGTTCCACTGTATTGTTTTTGGCGACCAAGCTTGGTAAACCTTTATATAGAGAGAAAACCGTTTACAGTACAACCCATTAAACGGCCATAAATCGGCCCACGCACCACACAGGAGAGACGTAACATATTTTATGTAAGGTAAGCTGTTTTTTATTGAAATCCTTTCATTTTCCTAGGTTTTTTTTCCATATAAATCCTTATATTTCGAATGGTATGCAACAAGATTCTCTCTTGTGTACAACAAAGTCGATGTTCGCCGATGCTTATATTTCGAGCTTCGGCTACCTCTGGTGGAACTTGGATGCGGAGAAAGACGATCTCTCCGCCTCCTCGATCGCGTGCGTCTCGCCCTCCACGCTCGCTTCGCGCTTGCCTTCGCTTTCCTAAAAAACGCGAAAGAAAAGGCCTGTTTTGCAAGCTATGGTAATAATTTTTCCCATTTTCAAATATTTCCGTCGATCAGATTTGGCTCAGCCGTTTCGAACGCCCCCTCCCGGCTTTCGAACGCCTCGCCCTTTCGTCGTCTCAGCCGTTTCGTCGTTTGCTAAGTCAGGCGTATTTCTGAAAGAAGTGACGACCGGAAATACGTATTTGTTTGCAGGATGGTCGTTTGTTGATTTACCGACCTTTCCAATTCTATTCAGAGAAAAACTTCGAATTTACATGCAAGAGACTCTATCACTCTGCCTCGGAAAACAGCAAGAAACACTTTCAACTTACACAGAGCAAATTCGTAACTGAAACGAGTTAAGATCAGTCAAAGTTAAGCTTCGCGGTATGAAGTTAAATGTGGCTGGGTTGCAACTTATGCTCCGGCTTCTCAAACTATCAACCACTGAAAATGCCAACGTTGCTGGCACGGCGAAGCTGCAAAGTCGCCATAAAGCAATTAACATCTCAACGAAACCTTTCTAATTTATACGGCTGAAATCAAAACTAGTAACCTTGTAGATCGATGAGTGAGCCGTAACGAAAAGATTATATAGCGAGTTTATGAAATACGTCTACTACTACCGTCCCAGTTTCGGTTGACGATAACAAAATGGAAAACCTCAGAGGATCCAAAAACAATGGCCTTCCAAACACTTCCTCAATAACCCTAACCCTATCTTTCTTAAAATATAGCCAAAGGCTACCCGACCCGACCCGACCCAATCAACGCAATCTTAAATTAAATTAAATTTCTACTATACTTACAAAAATATATTGGGAATAATTAGAGGTGACTCCACCAACAGCGATATCGTAATTCTTCATGCGTTTCCCATCAGCGGAAGTAGTAAAACCCACTGCACACCAGCCTGTAGTTTTACATGTCATGTTGAAAAACAACGTGTTGTTGTTGTATGTCCATTGCAATCGAAAATTGCCATCACCCGATTCAAAGCTAGCGTGGTTGGAGGAATCCACCCTTACAACTATATTAGCGAGCAAAGTGAACAGAAAAGCAGCAGAGATTTGTCTCGCCATCTCCATAGAATGATAGATTGTGCTTCAACCGAGGGTGAAGTATTCTGTGACTGGTAGTCTCCTTTGCAGCCGTTTTTAGGCTAGTCACGCAACGCGATGTGACTGGTTACTGGCCCTGAAATTGAGACCAAACAATGTACGTGGCGCTTCAGTGAAAAGTGAGTTCAGAAGAGCGTCCTTGGGGGTCTTGCAGTCTAGACATTTACCAAAAAAGTGAATAATGTGCACGCAAGTAGAATATGCGTCCAGGTAGACTGCTTGCAGTCCGCCTTTTCTCTTTTAAGGGACAAAAACAAGACCGCAGTTCTTATCTCAGCCAGCGAGATTGCAAACCACGACGTTATATTGGGACCAGACGACACCCTTGTTTATCGCGGTTCGCGGCTTCGCCGGTCGCGTACTTGTTTTTCGCGTGCAGTAACTTTGCAAAGAAAAATAGGAAACTGCTCGCAGTCTAATGCGTAGGAGACAAGAGAGTGCTTTCACCGTGACGTCATCAAATTCTAAAATCAAAATAGCGAGGAATTCTTTTGAATACCAGGCTGAAAAGCGTATTCCATTTGGAAAATACAGCATTTTGAATTTCCAAATTTTTACAGTGCCAGGAGCCGATGGCACAACAGTGGTAATCTCGGCAGAGATGTCTGGTTTAAGAACAGCTAATGATTTTCAGCAGTTTATACTTTTAAGCGGTACAAAACGTGTTTTTGCGAATACTAATTTGCTTACAAGCAAAAAGAAATAACTTTTATCGCAAAGGTGAAAGCCTGATGTCTTTGCTGATTTCTGGTCAACATATTGGTCAGTCCCATGTTGCATGGCGTCCCCATACAAAGCTCTATAAACTTGCGTGAAACGATTCGCTCCGCACAGACCTGAGACTTGGGTGTGTTGTATATTTATGAGTCTTCTGTAACATTTCATTTTCTTTGCTTCTTTCGTTCAACGGTTCCAAAGTTATTTTTCCATTGCGTGACAGTGAAACAAAGAATTACAAATCCTTTATGTTCAAGCCAATTTGGGGATTATGCATTGATACCATACGTATTGTGATTAAAACCCTCATGCTGAGCTTGGGCTGCCTGTGATAATTGCCGGCTTAGTGACCTCGCACACCGTACTCACTTCGGTTCTGAAATACTTTTGCATTGACATATTAGGGGCCTTGGGAGAGTGGGTCCTAGCTAACATAGTTTAATGATAATATCTGCGAAAACATTGAAATCTTTATTCAACCTCGATTCGATGTAAACAAAACAGCTTTCGGGGCCTGGCAAGTTTTTGAGACTTTCGAGCCCTGAACGGGCCCCGCTGAGCCTGCGAAGAGCAGACGTATTTCCGGTCGTCGCTTTAGGACCCTGATCTCACTTCAAACCGCTTGTGAAGTATTCAGTGAGGTGAGCAAAGTCAGACATGTGACTAGAGCATATGGTTCTTCAATAAATGGTGGCTAGAGCACAAGTCCCAACTCAGTCGCTATATGCCGACGCTCAAAAGAAAGAAAAGCGAACCGTTATTAGAATTAATACTTAATTTACAATTATTGAATTCGCCTTCGTATGATGCAACGTGAAGAATTATGCAGATCATTATTTATTAAAAATACTTTTAACTTCTTAATAAGCTTACCTATTCGTAGACTTTCTTCAAAACTTTGGTATATTTCAGTCTCAGCACGGTTTCAGGATATAAACGGATGTTTTTTCTTACAGATAACACAGTATGAATATGAAAAACTGTTTGAACGCAGAAGTCCACGCAACACGTAAATATAACTGACTGGTTCCTGTTGCCGGATCTCTAATTAAAGAGATGTTGTAGCCAAACGTCACTTGATGTGTAAAATGAAACAAAACTGAATGCAAGGCTGGCACTACGCAGAGGGCTGATTAAGGCTAATTTTGTTAGCCGAAATATTGGCCATAATAAATCAGCCCTTTGCCGTAGTGCCATCCTTACATTCAGTTTTGTTTCATTTTACATGTCATGAACATGTTTTGCATATTCTTGCGTTGCGCAGCCTCGTTAATTCCACTGAAAAATATACCATCAATCAATCTCGTTTCCAAGCAAATACCGTCAAAACGATGGTATGTTGCTTGCATCTCCCAAATATGGTATGCACCAGTTGGTATAATACGCAGAATTAACCCAGGAATGGAATCAAAGGCAACGGTGAAATATTTTGAATAAATAGTCATTGTTTTTATTGACTTAGGTGCGTCAGCAACGAGGCTCATAACAGCAGATGGGGTTGTAGCGGTCGAGCTCAGCCGCTGAACATTATCATCACCGATAAAAACAACCATGTTATCTTTCCACTTCCGGAAATCATCAAAAATAGTGCTGGATCAGGACTGTGGTACTCTATACCTTTCGTTAACGAAGTGTAAGTCTGACATGATTCTATTGGACGGCTTAACTGATCCCGTTGCTGTTCAATATATTTTTTTAAAAGTTGAGATATATAACTTCATATTCGCTGGGTTCCCTTGTGAATCTAAGGACGTAGTCACCTTCCTAGTTCAGCCACAGGTCAGCCTTCAGGGGCAGCCAATGGGAAATTTTGAGAAAAAGACCTAAAAACAACAACAAAGCGTGAATAAAGCTTCCTGAAACCATTTTAAGTATTTTGGGAGATTGCTGGGAAAAATGTATCTGTTCCTCACTCCCAGCAAGACTGATGGAAGAGTTAAGAGCCAGCAAGGTGCGCCTACAACTCTGCAACCTGACTTACTAGGAAGTTTCACAGCAGACGTGTGTATAGACATAACTGGCCAGTTTGGGTGTGGTCATAAAGCAAAATTCAGACCCTAATTTAGGGGGGGGGGGGGGGGCGTCGGTAGGACAATGGGAGTGACCGAGGGACCAATTCACCCCTTCAGTGGTTAAAGAACACATAGCACCTATTCTACACATCAAATATCCTCAAACAGCCAGAGCCTGCAACATTTTCTTTCCAGGGACATATCATTACTTGCACATCTCCCTGCCATCAATAAATTGCCTGAAGAACAGATCTTTTGCGGAACAGATCCATTGGGTGCCCCTGAGCCTTTTACAGTAACAGTTCGGTGCCGTGAGCCAACAGCTAATCACCCACAGTTATATCTTATTAGTGCGAGCGGCAAAGCAAGTCAAACCAGTGAGGAACAGGTAGTAAAAAAGACGGTTTACAGCCTCCTCAAGCACGGTCCTATGTTAGCCAACCTGGCAATAAAAACGGACCGATGCAATGAAAGACTAACGTGCCATGCCTGAGTCACGGGCTTCAGTGTGTTTCTTAGGTTGTGTTCGATTAAGATTAACCGTTTCATACAAAACCGCTCGCTTTTGGTTCAGGGCTTTGGCTGGGTTAGGTTAGTTGGGTATAGTCAATTCCCGAGGAAGTCTGGAAATGCCTACATCCAGTAGGCCATTCCCAAAACTTTACTACGCTGGGCGTTGTTAGAGAGGTCGAAAGGCGCAGTGTATTTATCTGAGCTCTTTCTCCTCAGATATTCTGACGAGCTGGTCTTCGCGAACTTTGGTCAGCCGTTGTACCTGCCAACCGACGAAAAATTGCGGTTTTGGTACGGAGACGACTTGAAAAACCACTCCGAGGGTGATAACCAGGGTCAAGTCTGCTTCCATGTGTTCGCGCTCTTCATGTGACTTTGGGAACAAATTTCAACACAAGTGATTTTTAAAATTAATTTCAACTTACAAAGTCAGTTATCTTAAAGTCATAAATTAGGGAGTAGTAAAGCGACCTAACTCTGCATTGGTTTATTTGCAAAAGAATAATAATACAAAAAAAACTTGATTGGAACTAATTTTACAAGGTAAATGCATACCACGGGTTATATCTGCAGATAGTTAATTAATATTGATGCGAGAACAAAGGTGCAATAAAGAACATGGATTCGTCAAGGATATTTAAATCTCTTTCTCACTATAGTCTAAACTTAAATTTAATTAAAAATTAAAATTAGTTTTAAATTTAAGTTTAGACTTTCTGATTGTTAAAAGCAATTCCGGTCGGTTATAACAGTGAGGATTACCTTCCCTACAGCATGGTCTTATTGCCTGCCTTGCGGCCGGTCACTTGTTTTCTGACGAGCAACAGCGACCACCCTGTGGGAGGGGGTGGGTTGACCACGGTGACATAAACGGACCAGGAGGGAAGTTGTTAGCCTCCCACGCAGGCGTTTTTAGGGGAGCTCGTGTTTCGTCCCTCCCACAATTGTGGAGCTCCCCTAAATACACCTGCGTGGGAGGCTAGGAAGTTGGGGGATTTGTTGATTTTTGTGGCCAATTTTTAGCCCGGGGTAGGGGTTTTTGATCGCTTTTGCACTCTTTTAACAGGATATAATATCGCAAGACGTTTTCCCTGTAAATTCATTATTAATATGCTATAATCATGTGTGCAGTATAAAAAGCATATCAGGGAAACTATTTATTGAATCCTGGTTGTATGACTTACAGATTACCCTCATGGCCGTTGATAAATGCATCGAATCTATGGCATCACAATAACAATGTTAGAATACTGTTGGCAGGGGCGGATCTAGGGGGAGGGTGCAGGGGGTGCGCACCCCCCCCCCCCCTTCCTGAGATAGCCTGCAGTTTTCTAATACAACTGGTATTATGCAAAAAAAAAACTATGTGGTTTATTGGTGTTGAAGTAGAGCAAGAGACGAGTGCACCCCCTCCTTAAAAAAATCCTGGATCGGCCCCTGGTTGGGTAATGCTGTCCAGCCTACTTTGTATTCATATACGATCTATTGATATCAATAAATGGTGGCTCGCTCAGAAATCAAGTATGAAGAGGGCAATAGAGAACCAGCATGTATGCACTGTCTCAAGGCCAGATTCAGGCAATTAAAATGTTCTCAGCAAAAGCTTTTTCATGAAATCGTTGTGCTTTCTCTTGCCTCTGCAACTGAGCTCTCCTTGTCTTGCCAGGGACTGACTGTTGCTCGTTTCTCCACATTACTCGCAGGATCCACCACGACTTCGGTTTCTCTCACCTCTAAAAGACTTATCTGTCTAATAATTGGCAAATCACCGTTTTGCTCTGTTTTGTTGGATAATTCATACAGTTCTCTCCTTCCAAGTGCTGTATCTTCGACGACGTATTCCTGAGACATGCACCGGGCCAATACGGTGTTGGGAGTCGTATGACTTCCGCGGGATCTCAAGTTCCCGGCCGGTCCGAAGCAACTCCTGAGGACTTCGAGAAAAGGGCGGCGAAAATTTCTGTTCAGTACAATGTTAAGGTAAGGGTTTATTGCGGAGTTTGCGTGCGAGATACCAAAAATGATTATCAAAGACAGGTTGTTAAATGTTTTATCTTCAAAGAATATGAAAAAGTGCATTAAATGCGCAGGTAGCCAGCACAGCGCGAAAACCACCACAATAATGATGAGTATTTTTATAGTCCTCCGCTTGCTAAGTTCTTCATTTCTGAGACTAACTTCTGTTGGATTGCCAGGAATTCGTCGAGCCCATAGCTTGAAAGAAATAATACTGTAGAATATGCAAATGACGATCAAAGGCACCAAATATAGGGCGATGAAAATAAACGAAAAATAAATCCTTAACGCTGTAAAAGAATTGGCCAAGGGCTCCCACAATAGAAAGCAGTGGTAATTGTTATCTTCGAGTAGATCGCTTTTGTAGTAATAGAGGTAGGGTGACATACATAATACGGATACCAGCCAAATAAGCATGTTTGTCCTGGGAATGTGACGAATGACGCTTACACGTTTAAATGGATATGCGACGGCGAAGAAGCGATCCAGCGCTATCACTGTCAGCGTTAAAATGGATGCTGCAATGGACAGAGCGATTGAAAAGTGTAGTAACTTGCACGTGATCATACCCATAATGCCACCGAACCAGCGGCTTGCAACGTACGTGTAGGCGACCGAATAGGGCATGGCACTGAATGTCATAAGGAGGTCTGCGGCGGCCATGTTGGCAATTAAGCAGTTTGTGACTGATCTCATAAAAGGCCTTGTAAACACGATGAAGATGATGATTGTGTTACCACTCAAAGAGAATAGAAGCATTATACTGTACACTACGATGATGGTAACTTGGTGAATAATTGACGGTGGCTGAAATGGGTCGACCAACTCATCGGTGGAGTTCATGGAATCTGAAAAAGTGACAATTTTATGAATTAATGACTGGAAAACGGACATTTCACTCTAGATTAACTAATCAATATACAGAGTCCTCAGTTTACCAGAACTTGGATCGTCGTCCGAGCACTTACTAAATAGTATAGAAGTGGCACCTTACCTTCCTCGGGCATTTAAAAATGTACCAGCGCAGGGTTAGGCGTCCTGTGTACAGCCAAAAAAATCTAGAAGCGGGAAAAAGAGCGCCCGACCCGGAACTCGGTCTACAGTGCGTTTACCCTTACACAAACAGTTGAGACTGAAAAAACTGATCGAACACCCTGGGCGCAAGACGAGACTCTTTCCGTGGTATAAAATGACCAGTTCTTGAGCGGTGGACGGCCAAGAGCAAAAAAATGCAGTTTTGTCTAAAGTCTTGGAATAATTCTTCATTTCAAATCTTATAATGATAATAGTCGTAAAAAAACTTTTTTCACGCAGTGTCGAAACCAATTAACAGAGAACGTTCTCCGGGCCCCTTAAGGGTGGCCCGAACCTATTTATATGCGTGTTTGTTATGTTCTTTATTTGCGTTTTTCAGAATGAAAGATTCAACCGATTTCTATGCTTTTTAGCATACCAAATAAATAATAACGGAACTTTAAGAAAATGTTATTTGTTTCTTGTAGATATAAAAAACCTTTGAGATATCGGCATATATCTAAAACCGAATTTTTGCGAAAAATGTAAATAACTTCGAAATCCCGAGACAGATTTTCCCCTAACTTCAGCGCCTCAGAGCTCTCTAGTTTTACATCTGCAAGTTTGAAGGCAATTAATCGTGACCGTAGAAATCGCTGCACAAAACGCTGGTCAAATTTAAACTTAAAATGCTACGCTAACACATTTGTGAAAGTTGACGCGCGAATAGAGGTAGTCAAGAGTGCCGACAGACTATCTCCTATCTGAAAGGATATTCCTACCTAAAGCTTTATAGCAAGAAACAGAGTATTGTGATCAGAAACCTACGGCGAACATAGTTAGCACTACAAGAAGGACAACTATATGCTGAGTGCGCAGTAATATTAAAGAACTTCTATTCATCAAACTTACGTTGTATTTGCCCCTCTCTTTTGGAAAAAATCTTAATAAAGCAAAATATAGCGTCTAGGAAAAACTGTCAAGAGAGTTTAGCGTTGCAGGTTCCCGTTTTGAAGAGAAATAAGGCCACCAACTCCCGTACTTCTAACCATCCATTTTTCAGCTGCAATGAAATCCTTTCTTTGGTAATTTATTCAAGCTTTTTAGATTTGCCATCACATTCGCACGGGAAGTTTACCACTTAGGAATAAAGATGAAGACAAATATGACAATCGTCTTATTCTTCCAGATTATCCCCAACAGCAAACTGCCCGTGCGATTGTGATGGTAAATCTCAAAAAGCGTGAATAAATTACCAAATACGAGGGTTTCATTACAGCTAAAAAATAGATGGTTAGAAGTGCAGCTGGAGTTGGTGGCCTTATTTCTCTTCACTGGGAACCTGCGATGCTAAAAACTCTTGACAGTTTTTCGTAGAAGCTATATTTTGCTTTGTTAAGGTTTGTTTTCAAAAGAGGGGGACAAATACAAAGTCACTGAGTTTGATGAATAGAAGTTCTTTAATATTACAGAGCACTCAGCGTAAAGTTGTTCTTCTTGTAGTGCTAACTGTATTCACCGTACGTTTCTCATTACTCTGTTTCTTCAATAAAGCTTTAGATAGGAATTATATCCTTTCAGATAGGAGATAGTCTGTCGGCAGTCTTCCTCTATTTGTGCGTCGACTTTCACAAATGTGTTAGCGTAGAATTTTAAGGTTAAATTTGACCAGCATTTTGTGCAGCGAGTTCTACGGTCACGATTGCCTTCAAACTTGCAGTTGTAAAACTAGAGAGCTCTGAGGCTTATTTGCGAAGTTAGGGAAAAATCTGTCGTGGGATTTCGAAGTTGTTTACATTTTTCGTAAAAACGCGGTTTTAAATATATGCCGATATTTCAAAGGTTTTCATACCTACAAGAAAATAAATAACATTTTCTTAAAGTTCCATTATTATTTATTAAGGATGCCAAAAATCATAGAAATCGTTTGAATCTTTTATTCTGAAAAACGCAAATCAAAAACATAACCAACACGCATATAAATAGGTTCGGGCCACCTTAAGGCCTTTAGCGTGAGCTGGGTTGGCAAGTGAGCTATAACTGATGTAATATTTACCGTTTGCAATGGTCAAATTCATCTCCAGTCGGGTGCTAGTGGCGTTATTTCTTCAATCTTAAAGCCTCTCTCTTGAATCTAAAGTTAGAACCTTTTAGACAAACGTCAAACAAAATCAGCGATTTGAGTTAAATATATTGGAGCATAATTTTTATACTAACCGAACAAATTGCAAAACATATTTTTTTATACACCCTACCGAGGGGACAACACAGAAAATGAAGTTTTCTCCTGTTTTTTTAAAGAAGCTACAGTGTAAAATGTTTGATCTCGCACACTAACCTTGGTCTTTTGTTTCTTGGTGAGCAAAAGCTCTCACTTAAGGTTTGCGAAAATTTACAAATTTTCCTCTAACTTATCAGTTAAACCATTTTAGCAGGTCAGGTGCGCAATTTGCCGCTCTGTCATTGGTCAAGCCAATTGCTTGATTTGCGTGCGCCGTCGTTAACTGACGTTTCCATTCTGTTACTAAACCAGCCTATTGTGTCATATCAAGCGAGAATTTCTCTCTTGGTCATATCAATGCAAATCTGTCAAAAGTTTGAAAACGAAACGAATTGCACTAGAGGATCTTTCTTTGCTTCAAAACTGCGTATTAAGAAGAAAAAATATCTAGTAGCTAAGCAAAACTTTAATTATCCAATAATTTACCGATAAAGTGTAAATAACAATAAGCAACCGCCATCTTTGGTGCGACTATTTAAAGTTAAACTATCAGTCGAGTTTCATGCAAAATGGAATCAGTCAGTAGGTCTTCGCTATCTGTTTGTAGCAAACGACTTGCTTCAAATTCAATGGGGACTTGGCAATCTCCATGATCATTTATAATGGGACCCATGGCAACTTCGGCCCAATAACATTGGCAGTTAAGAATAAAGAACTTATATTAACTTTCGATTAACTTAAAATGTTGTAGCCTCACCGGCTCGTCAATTTCGTTCACCGTTAAAGAACATTACCTGTACTTATTTATTCTGAATAGCAGTCAGCATCATTTGAGTTCATTTTCGGCTTTGGCTGCAGGTGTTTAATAAAACATTGTTATTAAAGCTAGCACGTGTTTGGTTTATCGTCGAGAAAGTTTCTCCTGCAAGCAATGCTATAATCGCGCTTTGTACAAGATTAGTAACCTAGTATCAACACTTTTTTAGTTTAATTAAATATCTTCCTCAAGAAAAAAGGCACGGATAAAGTACGTGAACGTATCTCAAAGGGTATTATTAGAATTATTTCCTTCTCGTGCAATGCGCGAACATAACACTGAAATTATTTCAGTTTAATGGAAAATTCAGTCCTTTTATAACGGAACATTTTTTAAAGTTATCTAAACTCGGTAACATGCATAACTTTCTGAAAAATTCTGCGCCGTTTGCATTGTGTGAGCAATGTTGTTTGACATTTGACTGTTGATTCAAAGAGCGGAACTTTTCATTACGCCCAACTCTCAATTATTAGATGCAAACTAGGACAATTTCAGCGCACAATTTAAAAGGCAAAAGGAAGTTGTTTAAAATGGCTAGAGATCCTTATAATATCAGTTTCAAATGCAACAGAAATTCTTATTAAAGAACTAACCAAGAGGTCAAAAAGGTTCCCATTTTTATTGTTTTTGCGTCAAATTTCCAGGTTCTTGGCCACGTTAAAAACTTGCTGAAACTTATTAACGCATTGAAAATGAAAAACTTGTTTATACTAACCGAACAAATTACAAAACATATGCTTTTATATACCCGACCGAGGGGACAACACAGAAACTGAAGTTTTCTCCTGTTTTTTATAAAGAAGCTACAGTATAAAATGTTTGATCTCGCATAGTAACCTTGGTCTTTTGTTGCTTGGTGAGAAAAAGCTCTCACTTAAAGTTTGCGAAAATTTACAAATTTTCCTCCAACTTATCAGTTAAACCATTTTATTATTCATTCAAAATATTTTCCCGATTCTGATTGGCTAAAAGCACACGCATAATTCACCATAACCAGTTACTGATGACCAAATTTGGAAGAATTTTGTGTTTAAAGAGGAAATGACGTCAAAAATGCAGCCTTTTCGCAGGTTAAGGCACCGTTAACCGAGAAGACCGGGGGACGAGGAGAGTTGTTTTGGTTGTGAAAACAAAAAATGGCGAACATTTCACTCGTTTCAAGAGTAAGAACTAGGCGAAATTATAGCTAAAAACATGGCAAGAACAGCAAGAACACAACTCGAGGGGCGAGATCTGCTATTTGGAGAATATTTACGGAGCTGAACAACCCTAAACGTGCACTATCGAAGGTGAACTTAACATCGATGGAGGTAAGCATGTTTTAGCTTTGTATTTAAACTAGGAATTATTTTGAATGAATAATAAAACAATTATTGAATTCGGCTTTCGTATCATATAAAGAATTATGCAGATCTCGGAGGGTGTTATCCTCCTCGATCTCCATAATTCTTCATCAGATACTCAGCCTCATTAATTAATTGTTAATTAGCAGGTGTCTCTGAGTATGAGATTTTTTTTTTTTTTTCAGTACCAGGCATTTTCATATATCCTAAGTTCACTCATTCATTGCACCTATTTGATTTTATAAAAAAGAAAAACTTTTAAACAAAAAATTTGAATAATTTCTATTCTCTATTTTAATCTTTTTTTGTGCGATCTTTCTGCTTTTTTTATTTAACAGATTAATTTAAGCTTACGCTGCTGCAGCTTAAATTTGTTATTTTTTTATTCACAAAACCGAGGTAATTAGTAAAGAAAAAAGCTTCCGTTGTGCTCTAGTTTATGAAGCAATACGTCTATTAAAATATGTTTTTATTAATGTTTTAGCTTTTTAAAAATGTTTTGTGACAGTTATAACGCTTTTAGAAACTATACCACTAATAACACTGTTATTACTGTCATTATTAGCAAGGTCCAGTTGCTAAAACAGTTTGGGTGGAACAAGTTATCTCATAACTAACTGAATACAGGAACTTTGTGTAGAAGTTTATAAATCATTAAGATCGCTCACGTATTTCCTGTACAACATTTTTCACCCTCTCTTACAAATTCGTTTTGTGAGGGATTCCCCCTTATCTATTCTATTTGTGTCATCGACGCCAGTTTAGTCAAATAACGCAGAGTCGGCAGAACTAGGGTTACTAAGCAACTCTACACAAATTAAAAAGCCGCGAGAATTAGTAGGAGTAAAAATTATGAGAGTATTATTGAACTGAGAAAACGGTTCGATAATTATTTCAGTTTTAAGTGTTTCTGGAAAGAAAACACAAAGTCAATAACTGACATCTTCCTTAAATAACCTGAAATACCACTTAATATATACAATTTACCGCCAATGCGTAATGTATTAATATTTGGTATTTTTTTGGAAAGCTAGACAGTATGCTGTACAAATTGCAAAGACAGTTTCACGCCCTACCTTGCACTTTGAAGTATAAATTCATTGATGTTAGACTATGTTGGAGAAACATTGTTTTCGTTATGAGCAATAACTTTACCCGTCCCATTAAATTATTCCATGAGGCCTGAGAGTCTAAGAAACGATATGAAAAAAAAATTATTTAAACGGTAACCATTACATTGGAAAATGTGTGTTCACTTATTGCTTAACACATTACCGTTTACTGCAGTTCGTAAAAGGTTTATATTCTTAAGTTTTTTCATAGTGGCATGTGGCATGGCTTGCATATATGGAGAATAACTTAAAGAAAGAAATTATACTGAAAATTGCGCCTTTTTTGGCGCCAATCAATTCACAAACAGCCGCTTCTTTAATGTTGCGCGCTCGACTACGATGACAATCAAAAAGCCAGGAAAGACTCCTTGATCATGAGTTCTCACGGTCGATTAGCTTTTTGTTTAGCCACAAAGATTCTAGCCAAAGGCTGATGTGGGCCTTAATGTTGACCGATTCTACATCACGAAAGTCCGCCATTGAAAAGATGTTTTGGAAGGTCACACTCTATTCTGCCTTATTTTACTTCTTTTTTTTTTTTGGCAAAAGATGTTTGCACGATTAACGTCGCCAGTCCAGGATCGTTATCAAATTTGATAACCATATGACGTCACAACATGGTGGCCATTTCAAAAGTCGGGAATTTTCGTACTCGCCTTTCTTTATCCGAGATTTTTTCCGATCTTATTCGGTGTAGACTCGTCAGGTACCCATGCCTTTCTGTTCGGTAAGTCCAAGGAGCTGATACACATCTGCCATTTTGAAACATGTGAATCCGTATTGAAGTAAATTTCCCTCTCAAATTGAAGCGTCCATCTGATTTTTGTTCCGAGATCAGGTATGTTTTTCCACTTCGTTGTTAAATTTAATGTACTTGTCGATTTTTGTGAGAGTTGCAAAAAATCTGGCGTTATTATATCCAAGGTTTATGCTTTCGATTCAGCATGTTTCTATTGTTGTGCAGAATCTCTGAAAAAAGTGCATCAGGTATTTTTATTCGCAATGCGCTTTCAATAATCGACAATAATGTCGGCCATAGTTGATTGATGTCTTCCTCAAGGTGCTGAGATGGCAGATGATGCCCATAGAAGCAAAATTTCAAAGTTATGTCGCCTTTG
This sequence comes from Porites lutea, assembly GCF_958299795.1. Lineage (NCBI taxonomy): Eukaryota > Metazoa > Cnidaria > Anthozoa > Scleractinia > Poritidae > Porites > Porites lutea. Next base: position 47,648,621 of record NC_133204.1, on the reverse strand, counting down.
TGGCAAGATCGCGTCTTCAAATACCTCCAGACCACGCAACGGATATGACTCTTCGTGCTATACGACTCCGCACTTCAGTAACGCAAAATTTATTTACACGTGAAACATGCATTAAACTCGAAAATCCGTTTCTTTGTACAATAAAGAATTTAAACAGTTATTTGTATATGCTAATCAATGGAAGCCATACTCATTATCTGCATGTTCCGTTTTAGTTGCATTGACAGATCTATGGACAACAACCATCATCGACATCATCTCCTCGTGACAAGAGGAAAAAAGCAGAATGAACTTCGAAAAAGCACACTTCTGTAGACGATGTTAAAAATAAAACCTCTATCCTTAACAGAATAACCATTGTCTTCCATCACTGTGTCTCTTTAATTTGAACATTTCAGTATAAAAAAATTACGTATGAGTTTGATGATTTGTTTGAAATACACGAAGCTTTCCGCAGAGGTCTTATTTGGAAAAATGCGTCTCAAATACAATTTCACCAGTTTACAATCTACTGCGAGATGACTGTTATAAAAAACTGCCATGTACATGAGTTGCTGTCTCGGCAGTACTCCTTTCTATTTCTGAAAACATCTCCACATCGTCCGCCATATTGAATTCAAGAACGCTCTCCCAAAAATTAGGTCACGTGAACGAAATTTGAACAGCCATTGGCTCGTGGTTTGTTTTGGTCGAGGTTATTTTTTATCTTATTTGCATTTGAAACGGTGTGAGAAGTGCTTCTTTTTCAGACGGTGGGTCGCATGATTGTTCCTGATAAAATATTCAAAGCTCGAACGTGTCTTGTGTTTTGCTTTCTTGGCTGCGTGGTGAAGTTTCAGGCACGCGAAGCCAACAGCTGCAGCTGACCGAGAAGCGCAAGCTCGAATCCTGGCAATCGAGTTTGTGAGCGTTTGCTCTTTCTTTTCCTTCCAACTTTTAGCATTTTTTCTCCTTTACCTTTACCTTTATTAAGTTAGTAAAGCCGGTTCGGCATCACACGAACTCAGTGTTTAAAAAATACATAACTATTGAAAAAAAAAACATATTTTTAATGACTTGGCTAGTTCAAACAAACAAGGGAGGTGCGAAGAGACGCGGAAAAGCGTAAAGGAGACAAAGAGAAGTTCGCCGCTTCACGTGATTCTCGTGGATTACGGATTAATGTTAGTCTCGAGGCGTTCATTTAGTCTCGAATATTCGTTCACCGGCGCATTTAAAATCCCTAGAATTGTTGGTAGCCCGACTTCACGCTCAGCGAGCGTTTTTTACCCTCTAGCGTTGCTATAAAAAGAGTGGCCCTTGATTTGAGTAGCACAGGTTGTATACCCCTAAAAACCCTGACAGATTTGTGACACAGTACGTCTGCAAGTATTTACGAGGCTTATTTCTTTATTTTATTTGGGACTACCGAGTCTGCCATTTCCTAACAGCCTCGATCCCAAGGTCTTCTCTCTTCCTTTCTATTTTACCTCGTCCGCCGTTACGAGAGGGTTTCAATGGGGTTAACCGATAGGTGTAAAACGGCCAAAAATTTAAGCGATAGCCGTAAAAATTGAAAAATTTTAACCGTTAGCCGTAGTTAGGGTAAAAAGAGTTAACCATAAAAAAGCATTTGTTTCATAGCTAGATTTGTTAATTTTAAGGAAGGTGCTTAACTCACCTATGACCGGTTGCTTTTTCACGATCTTTTTCGAATGAACTGTTATGTCTGTTATCAGGAATGATCCTTTTCATCCCTTACGAGAGTGATGACGTTGGGATTTTCGGTTTTTTTAGTTCGATTTTTCGGTTTTTGTACTGAAAAACTTCGGTTTTTAGGTTTTGTTGGCCGTTGCGGTTTCCGATTTTTCGGTTTTTTAGCACCCGGTTTTTTGGCAAAAATAAAGCAGGTTAGATTCCTCTCTGAGTCTCTCCGCAGTCCAGATGTTAGGCTATTCTATATGTTTCTATTTTACTGTCGATGCAGGTCAAATTGCAATGTGGGATTTTGGAATTTTTCATTGAGGTTTACAGTAGGCTGTGCCAGGCTTTCGGTCAGTGTAGATGAGCGGAAAAAGCGAACGAGAAGCGAAAGAAGCACGGGAGCAGCGAAAACGTGAGTGAGAGAAAAACGGTGGGAAGGGAGAAGGGGAGAGCCTGAGGCATCTTCTTAAATACCTCAATTTGCCCACAACCCCGCCCACCTCGCGCAAACATGTCAAATTGTTAAAATTTGCAAGGGTGGATTCGCGCGATAAAATGCTTTCCAAGGTTGCGTTCTAGATTCCATATCATATCTAGGTCATCTTTCAAGACCGGCCGGCTTTGAAGGAATTATACGACATGTCCCCTGATGTCTTGGAACGAAGGTTCCTAGAGTTTCTTTGTTTACAGCAAAATTCGTTGTATCGCGCTGTGCGTTTTGCAAACTCTGAAGGGACTTAGGATTTCCAAATCACAACGTAATTTGCCGCAAAAACGAAATTGAGAATAACTCTTGACTGTTCAAAACAGCAAAGCAAATTGCGATCGTATTTTTGTCAGGGGAAGGAGGTAGACTTTGACTGTTACAAGTTAGGCCGAAGAAGACATTTCCAGAGCTGTCAACTTTCCACGTCATCAAATATTGAGAATTGATAGGGGAGAGATGATAGATGACGTCATATCGCACGACAAATGACCTCATTTGTGCCAAAAATGCTCGCTGATTCCGATCGACGTATATAGCACATAAACAGTTCATATTTAGCACATTATCGCTTAAATTACAGTGGCATACCAGAATTTATGGGGAAACGTTTCATGTTACAGTAGCTCAAACAACGCAAAATATTTGAAAATTTATGGTCAGAAAGTCGAGTCTACAAGAAATAGCAACTTTGGCGATTATCCGGGAGATATCATACTCTAATCTGGAGACCGGGAGATACAGTCCAAAATCTGGAGTCTCTCGGATTATCCGGGAGAGTTGACATTTCGTAAGAAAGATCAGAACGCAGCAGACAAGTCGATAATTGCCCGAAACAGGACGCTCACAGGTAACGATTCTTGAAATAAAAACGGATCGAAATCCACCAGTCTCAAATTACAAACCATGACCTTTTGAACTCTTTGAAATGAACATCTGTTGCCTAAGAGGTCCGCTAAGATGATTGACAGAACAGAAAAACCTAAAATTCCTTCGAAGTTTGCAAAACGCGATACAAATAATTTGCCTGTAGTATTGTACGAAGCAATGAGCTGGTTGCTTACACAGACAGGGAATCTCTTGTCTCAGCCGATGTTTTTGGTTTTCAGTCGCTTTCGATCTTGTGCGAGACTAAAAAAATTTTGTCTGTCTGGAGAAATAATGCCGGTCACTAGGCCGTTTTGAAAATGGAGCTGTGTAAATCTTCCTGTTGTAATGGTTTTGTATTCGGTTTAAGGTTGTGATCGATCTATCGCTGTTTTTCGGTTTAGGGTAATTTTTAGAGCGGTTTTCGGTTTTTTATAGACCCCAATGCCCCCCTCCTTGACTGACAATAGCTTAAACTTTTTTCATTTGATTTTATAAACAAAGAGCGCATATCATTTTAAGCAAGAGACTATAAAGGGGACAGAAAGGCCATCCCCCATATACACCCTATTCCATAGGTAATTCGTCTCGAGTTATTTTTAGAATCGGGATAAAGTTACCTCGCGCGAGGCGTGGATGTTTCGTGGAGGTTTCGCATGACCAAACGCCGTGCAAAACATGTCGGGCGAGAGGCAATGAAAGCGTAAAAAGATCGAGGGCATTCCTGAACATTGAAGCGAAATGAGTCGGCGGTTACCTGAGAAAAAGGAATCGCTGGACTCTTTGACAACCCGTGAAATCAGTTTAACTCGAAGTTGTCGTAACCTCAGTGCTTTAATAAAATGAGAGATTTCGCCAGTCTATTGAAACCGGTCGTTTGTACAATTTAGGGAGTTTAAGATCCAACGACGCGGACGACAACTAGAACATCAAAAAAACAATAGCTTTAATTAGCAACTTCGCACGTGCAACACACTTTTTTGTTCATTTCTTTCCCGTTTTTGCACGACTACGACGTGAAAATGCCTTATTTCGCGTTTTATGGAGGACGTAAATAAGCAATGACGAAATTTTATTTCTCTTTCTGAGCTTGAATATGGTCCCTTGAAATTCAGCTTTAGGAGGGTTCGCCTACAGTTGACAAAGTAGGTGTGTAGGAATAATCGCTATAAAGACTGAAAAAAATAAACATCAAACCAAAAATTGCTCTCTTCAAACTGCAAATTATAAATGATCCTGAGAGAATATTCAGTGTGTTAAGGATTTCCCTGCTCTACTGTTAGCTCTATACAAGAGAGGAAGGGCGATTCTTTTTTAATTTCGGTTTTGCTGACACGGCTTTCGCAAAAATCTCGATGTAGTCGTTTTCTTCGACAAAAGGAATAGCAAAATCGCTCTCCGCGTCTTCCCCCATTTTGTTCTGCGTCATTTCGTGAAGGACGCGTGGCTCTCAGAGTGGGTCATCCACGCGGAACACATTCGCGCTATGTGATTGGCTGTTGTCTAATCCCCCTTGAGATCTGTGGTGTTAAAAATAACTCGAGACGAATTACCTATGGAATAGGGTGTATATGGGGGATGGCCTCTCTGTCCTCTTTATAGTCTCTTGATTTTAAGAGAATGAGAAAACTCTTATATTGAAAGATCTTCAAAGCGATACTCCTCAACTTGGCTAAGGCACTTGTAAATGTGAGAGTCACACAGAAATGTTCTTAATTCGAGTTCTCAATCTATTTGCTCGTTTTTCAGTTCATGTTGTACCTGTAGTCTGTTCTTCAGTGGGGTAAAAACCCTATCGTGGTACGTATACTGAGTAAAAAGAGGAGAGGGTGCATGGCAAAAAATCAACGCCAACAACGAATCAGTAGCACCAAAGAAAAGGAAATCAAGCCAGGATGCAAAAGAAGACAAACAGCTTGATCTTCTTTTTCGTAGTTAACATTTCTTTGCCTAAAGTAATATTAAAAGTGAAAAACAGTCGAACCTCCCGTAAGCGACCACCCAAAATGCAAAGACTTAGTGGTCGCTTACGGCTTACGGAAGGAACCACGGAGGGCCTCTTCCGAGGAAAGGTCCGGGCACATCTACTTTAGAGAAGTTAATTTATTGAATGCAATTTCTAAGTGACGCTATGTGTAGTTCCATGTTGTTACTAAAGTTCTTCGTATATTCTAATAAGTAGCATAGTGCACACAGCGAACACAGAGATCAGAGAATGTGTCAAGTGGTTGCTTACAAAAAACAAAAAAACATTGGGAAATAATTAAACTTTTAGGCCCAAAAAGTGGTCTTGGTCGCTTACAGGAGGTGGTCGTTTACTGGAGGTTTCAACTGTAAGGCTTTGACGGGAAAATGTTGGTGTTTTGGATTGGCGGTCGCTTACGGGAGGTGGTCGCTTACAAGAGGTGATCGCACATGGAGGTTCGACTGTACTTTAAAAGTATGATCTATCAAATATTAAAATTTATCAAAAGAACAACTAATTTCATCCGGAGATGATCCTAAGAACTTTAAATACAGGTTTATTACTATTTACATGTAACTCTTTAAAACAAAGGAAATTGATTTTTAACTTTTTTTTAACCGTAACTGGAAAAAATTAACCGATAGCCGTAAAAGAGCCAAAACTTTTAGCCGATAATCGTAAAAGACACCACCCCATTGAGACCCTCTTACGACGTTTTTTTTATGTAATGAGGAGAGTAAAAACTCAATAGAAGACTGTTTAAACTTGACATGTTTTCGTACTTTCAATGCGCTTCACTGGAAAAGAGACGTGAGTAAAGAACCGTTTCAGTTTATTTTGGAAACGAGTTATGGATGATTTATCAAGTATTCGTGTATCAGCTGTGTTTCAATTTTAGACGCTTTGCATAATTCCGACTTCCGGTTTCCGGTTGCACGAAAGCGAGGCTTAAGATGTAAGATGATCTTTGACCACGCTGTACTGTCATGGCTGACACAACTGGAAGTTGTGGACGTACTGACTTACTGGTATAAACCTAAATCTCGCAAGCTTGGCTTCATATAGAATTGATGAGCTTTAATTCTGGCTGAAATGTAGGGTAGATAACCTTAAAATACTGCAACGAAAGCGGCGTGTATTCAAAGGTAAGTCTCGCGAGTTTGTCAAATAATCTGAATAATCAGTTATCAAACATTTAATTAAGACTCCTCCTTAAGCTTACTTTGCTTTCCTTTTTCACAAATTATCTTTAGAGTTTAAGAATTCTTCGATCAAGAATGGAAGAACATCTGCCGTATTAAACACTAACGACAGTCTTTTACAAAAGCAATCGGATGGCACTGAAACTGGAACTACAAATCAGCATGCTCAAGAGAGTTTTGATCAAGATGTTTCCAGCTCGATCCAGCGATAACAGTGAAGAGGATCTTAGACGAGGTAAGTTGTAAACTACCTGACAAACCGTTCTACTTTTGTTGATTGATTAAATGCTCAATGTGTGGCTTAATTTACTCCGAAAAATTACATAACAGATCTGCGTAGGCGTTCTTTAATTCATCATATTCTTCCAACGTATTTGTATGTGTAATCAAATGGTGACGAGTGAAATTAGGGAATAATTTCACGCGTTTTGTCCAAATGCTAATAATTTCCACATCCTAATAATGTTCAGACCTTAAATTTGGCTTATAAAGTTCAGAATTTTTCAGACTTTTTCGGCAAAATACCTGTTAGAATCCTTCTTGATGTTCTCTTGTGTGTTCAGGTTTTATAAAGGGTCTCTTTGTGCCCTGACATCTTCATTCACGGCATTTTAAAACTTCGTCGCCATCTTGACACTGAGACGTACGGAAGGGTTGCTATGGCAATTTTGTAATTTCACATCTGAAATTACAAATTAACGCTGAAATTTCTTCAAATTGACCCCTGGATCCAAGAAAAATTGGAAAGTTAAGCCTCACCCCAATTTTGTCAGTAAGACCTCTTATGTTAAATCCTTTATATGCCATTATTTCATCACCATGATCAAACATGTTTGGGTTGAGAAGACCACTTCTTTCCACTATCTCTCAGTCAGATAAACTTTCATAATAAAGGTGAGGAACAAAAGAAACACACCCAGTGAGGACTAATTCCTACGAGAAGAGCCTAATAGGTCTCCCTACCCTTAAAGTCTGAATACATGTTTCCTTTTAGTTCTAGCGATGTGGAAGCTTCACAGTAGAACTCAGTGCAGTCTATGATAACACGTGTCTTAGGGTAACTGTTTTTAAAGGCTTGGGTCATACTTTGATCGACTTGTTCCCTTGTTGGCCATATTGGAATTGCTGACAGACAAAGGTAATTAAGGTTCACCCAACTGACAAATATTCGGCTGACTGTATTTTTGTCAATTCTTAACAGCCACTCCAGAAGTTAAGTGGAGAAGCCTCTCAGCCTCGTCAATTATTGAATTCGCCTTCGTATGATGTCAAGAATTATGCAGATCATTATTCATTAAAAAGACTTTTAACTTCTTAACAAGCTTACCTCTTCGTAGACTTTCTTCAAAACTTTGACCTATTTCAGTCTCAGCACGGTTTCAGGACTAAACGAATGTTTTTTCTTACAGATAACATATTATGAATATGAAAAACTTTTTGAATGCAGAGGTCCACTCAACACGTAAATATAACTGACTGGTTCCTGTTGCCGGATCTCTAATTAAAGAGATGCTGTAGCCAGACGTCACTTGATTTATAAAATGAAACAAAACTGAATGCAAGGCTGGCACTACGCAGAGGGCTTAATAAGGCTAATTTTGTTAGCCGAAATATTCACCCATAATAAATTAGCCCTTTGCCGTATATGTAGTGCCATCCTTGCATTCAGTTTTGTTTCATTTTACATGTCATGAATATGTTTTGCATATTCTTGCGTTTCTTCCGTTCAGTTTTAATCCGAAATTCAGCTATTTCCTCTTCGGGTATCCGTGGAGGCCATTTTTATTATTTCACTATTGCCCAGGCAGCCTCGTTAATTTCACTGAAAAATATACCATCAATCAACCTCGTTTCCAAGCAAATATACCGTCAAAACGATGGTATGTTGCTTGCATCTTCCAAATATGGTATGCACCAGTTGGGTATGGAATCAAAGGTAACGGCGAAATATTTTGAATAAATAGTGATTGTTTTTATTGACTTAGGTGCGTCAGCAACGAGGCTCATAACAGCAGGTGGGGTTGTAGCGGTCGAGCTCAGCCGCTGAACATTATCATCACCGATGAAACCAACCATGTTATCTTTCCACATCCGGAAATCATCAAAAATAGTGCTGGATAAGGACTGTGGTACTATATACCTTTCGTTAACGAAATGTAAGTCTGACATGATTCAATTGGACGGGTTAACTGATCCCTTTGTTGTTCAATATTATTATTTTTTTATTTTAAGGTTGAGATATATAACTTCATATTCGCTGGGTTCCCTTGTGAATCTATGGACGTAGTAACCTTCCTAGTTCAGCCACAGGTCAGCCTTTTAATAACAGTTCGGTGCCGTGAATCAACAGCCAATCACCCACAGTCATATCCAAGAGAGAATGATTGTCATATCTTATTAGTGCGAGCGGCAAAGCAAGTCAAGCCAGTGAGGAACAGGTAGTAAAAAAGACAGTTTAAAGCCTCCTCAAGCACGGTCCTATGTTAGCCAGCCTGGCAATAAAAAGACCGATCCAATGAAAGAATAACGTGCCCGATGCCTTAGGTCACGGGCTTCAGTGTGTGTTTCTTAGGTTGTGTTCGATTAAGATTAACCGTTTCATCCAAAACCGCTTTTGGTTCAGGGCTTAATTAAGTTAATTAGTTAATTCCCGAGGAAATCTGGAAATGGCTACATCCAGCCATACGTACTAAGAAGAACAAAAAGTTATGAGACAGTTCTGGCCATTCCCAAAACTTTACTTCGCTGGGCGTTGTTAGAGGGGTTGAAAGGCGCAGTGTATTTATCTGAGCTCTTTCTCCTCTGATATTCTGACGAGCTGGTCTTCGCGAACTTTGGTCAGCCATTGTAACTGCCAACCAACGAAAAATTGCGGTTTTGGTACGGAGACGACTTGAAAAACCACTCCGAGGATTATAACCAAGGTCAAGTCTGATTCCATGTGTTCGCGCTCTTCATGTGACTTTGGGAACAAATTTCAACACAAGTGATTTTTAAAATTCATTTCAACTTACAACTTATCTTGAAGTCATAAATTAGGGAGTAGCACAGGGAGCTAACTGTCTGCATTAGTTTATTCGCAAAAGAGTGATAATGAAAAAAAATTGAACTTATTTTACAAGGTAAATTTAGAATTAAAGGCCTACCAGGTTATGTCTGCAGGTAGTTAATTAATATTGATACGAGAACAAAGGTGCAATAAAGAACATGGATTCGTCAAAAATGGTTTTAAATTAGTGAGAAAGAGATCTAAACTTTTCAAAAAGTTAAGACTTTCTTATTGTTAAAAGCAATTCTGTTATAGCAGTGGGGATCACTTTCCCTACAGCATGGTCTTATTGCCTGCCTTGTGGTCACTTGTTTTCTGACGAGCAACAGCGACCACCCTTTGGAAGGGGGTGGGTTGACCACGGTGACATAAAGGAAATTTATTTCTGAAAGAAATAAATGGTTTTATGCTTAATGTGACTGATTAATGTGTCATTTCTCCAGTTACTGGGGAGGGGGCGTTCCTGCCATCCGGGACATTATATATTGTGTTTTTAAGACATGAAAGCGAGGCACAAGGCCTCTCTGCTCACTGCAACAAGAAAGTTGGAAAACATTTTTCCCTCCCTTCCCTCCCGTTTTGCTCCACTTTCATCTCCCGGATGGTGGGTGTGCCCTCACCTTTGCTGGGATAAATCTTCTTGCGTATCTGGACTTTCCTAGCTTGATATGCTTAAGTGAAATAAACGGCCACTCTTGTGGCCAAATTTATCCCAAACTGGAATTGCCATTATTGGGTATCCCAGCAAACAGAGCTCACCCAAAGCAAGACTCCACCAACAGCAATAACTGACTCAATAATACTATCTAAAGGAACATGGAGCATAAACGGACCAGGAGGGAAGTTGGTAGCCTCCCACACAGACGTTTTTAGGGGAGCTCGTGTTTCGTCCCTCCCACAATTGTGGAGCTCCCCTAAAAACACCTGCGTGAGAGGCTAGGAAGTTGGGGGATTTGTTGACTTTTGTGGCCAATTTTTAACCCGGGGTAGGGGTTTTTCTAATGATCATCGCTTTTGCACTCTTTTAACACGATATAATATCGCAAGACTTTTTTCCTGTAAATTCACTATTAATATGGTATAAGAGGTAGTGGCTATTAATATGCTATAATCATGTGTGCAGTTGGCAAATAAAAAGCATATCAGGGAAACTATTTATTGAATCCTGGTTGTATGACTTACAGCCTTGATTATGCTGAATGTTACCTCTTATAGCTGACAGGCCGGACAGCCGTTTTTAATATTTTCTTATATTTTATTAACCCTTTCTTTAAACACCCCATGAAAGAAGTATTTTCATAGAAATTGGAAAAAACTGAAGTTCAATATCCCTTGCAATACCGCACGTTGGGCTAGAGATCATCTAAAAAAACGGTTGCTAAAAAAATAGTGGTTTTTAATGTATCCCTTGGGGACGCGGGGTGGGGGATAATGGTAGCTTTTGTAGAGAAATATTGTTCTTGGGTAGAGGAGATTTTTAAACGTACTTCTGCAAATGTCCGAGGGGTTACCCGTGGTCATTCCCCGGAATGGCCGTCGATAAATGCATCTAATCTATGACATCACAATAACAATGTTAGAATACTGTTGGGTAATGCTGTCCAGCCTACTTTGTATTCATATACGATCTATTGATGTCAATAAATGGTTGCTCGCTCAGAAATCAAGTATGAAGAGGCCAATTGAGAACCAGCATGTATGCACTGTCTCAAGGCCAGATTCAGGCAATTAAAATGTTCTCAGCAAAAGCTTTTTCATGAAGTCGTTGTGCTTTCTCTTGCCTCTGCAACTGAGCTCTCCTTGTCTTGCCATGGTGGACTGACTGTTGCTCGTTTCTTCACATCATGACTGGCGGGATCCACCAGGAATTCGGTTTCTCTCACCTTTAAAAGACTTATCTGTCTAATAATTGGCAAATCACCGTTTTGCTCTGTTTTGTTGGATAATTCATACAGTCCTTTCCTTCCAAGTGTTGTATCTTCGACGACGTATTCCTGAGACATGCACCGGGCCAATACGGTGTTGGAAGACGTATGACTTCCGCGGGATCTCAAGTTCCCGGCCGGTCCGAAGCAACTCCTGAGGACTTCGAGAAAAGGGCGGCGAAAATTTCTGTTCAGTACAATGTAAAGGTAAGGATTTATTGCGGAGTTTGCGTGTGAGATACCGAAAATGATTAACAAAGACAGGTTGTTAAATGTTTTATCTTCGAAGAATATGAAAAAGTGCATTAAATGCGCAGGTAGCCAGCACAGCGCGAAAACCACCACAATAATGATGAGCATTTTTATCGTCCTGCGCTTGCTAAGTTCTACATTTCTGAGATTAACTTCTGTTGGATTGCCAGGAATTCGTCGAGCCCATAGCTTGAAAGAAATAATACTGTAGAATATGCAAATGAAGAGCAAAGGCACCAAATATAGAGCGATAAAAATAAACGAAAAATAAATCCTTGACGCTGTAGAAGAATCGGCCAAGGGCTCCCACAATACAAAGCAGTGGTAACTGTTATCTTCGAGTAGATTGCTTTTGTAGTAATAGAGGTAGGGTGACATACAAATTACGGATACCAGCCAAATAAGCATGTTTGTCGTGGGAATGTGACGAATGACGCTTACACGTTTAAATGGATATGCAACGGCGAAGAAGCGATCCAGCGCTATCACTGTCAGCGTTAAAATGGATGCTGCAATGGACAGAGCAATTGCAAAGTGTAGTAACTTGCACGTGATCATACCCATAATGCCACCGAACCAGCGGCTTGCAACGTACGTGTAGGCGACTGAATAGGGCATGGCACTGAATGTCATAAGGAGGTCTGCGGCGGCCATGTTGGCAATTAAGCAGTTTGTGACTGATCTCATAAAAGGCCTTGTAAACACGATAAAGATGATGATTGTGTTACCACTTAAAGAGAATAGAAGCATTATACTGTACACTACGATGATGGTAACTTGGTGAATAATTGACGGTGGCTGAAATGGGTCGACCAACTCATCAGTGGAGTTCATGGAATCTGAAAAAGTGACAATTTTATGAATTAATGACTGGAAAACGGACATTTCACTCTAGATTAACTAATACAGAGTCCTCAGTTTACCAGAACTTGGATCGTCGTCCGATCACTTACTAAATAGTGTAGAATGCAGTGGCACCTTCCACCTTCTAACCATCCATTTTTCAGCTGCAGTGAAAACCCTCGTATTTAGTAATTCATTCACGCTTTTTTAGACTTGCCATCACATTCGCACGGGAAGTTTACCACTTGGGAATAAAGATGAAGACAAATATGACAATCGTCTTATTCTTTTCACTATCCCCAACAGCAAACTGCCCGTGCGATTGTGATGGTAAGTCTTAAAAAGCGTGAATGAATTACTAAATACGAGGGTTTTCATTGCAACTGAAAAATGGATGGTTAGAAGTACTGCAGTTGGTGGCCTTATTTCTCTTCAAAACGGGAACCTTCGACGCTAAAAACTCTTGACAGTTTTTGGTAGAAGCTATATTTTGCTTAATGTTAAGATTTGTGTCCAAAAGAGAGGGACAAATGCAAAGTAAGTTTGATGAATATAGAAGTTCTTTAATATCACTGCGCACTCAGCTTAAAATTGTTCTTCTTAAAGTGCTAACTGTATTCGCCGTATAAGTTTCTGATTACTATGTTTCTTGCAATAAAGCCTTAGGTAGGAATATCCTTTCAGATAGGAGATAGTCCGTCGGCAGTCTTCCTCTATTTGTGTGTCAACTTTCACAAATGTGTTAACGTATAGCATTTTAAGGTTAAATTTGACCAGCATTTTGTGCAGCGAGTTCTACGGTCACGATTGCCTTCAAACTTGCAGTTGTAAAACTAGAGAGCTCAGAGGCTTATTTGCTGAAGTTAGGGAAAAATCTGTCGTGGGATTTCAAAGGTTTTCACATTTTTCGTAAAAATGTGGTTTTAAATACATGCCGATATCTCAAAGGTTTTTATACCTACAAGAAAATAAATAACATTTTCTTAAAGTTCCATTATTATTTATTGAGGATGCCAAACATCATAGAAATCGGTTGAATCTTTTATTCTGAAAAATGTAAATCAAAAACATAACCAACACGCATATAAACAGGTTCGGGCCACCTTAAAGTCTTTAGCGTGAACTGGGTTGGCGAGTGAGCTATAACTGATGTAATATTGTACACAGTTTATTACCCTACCGTGTCGTTTGAGAAACTCAGTGTGTTAGAATTAGAAGCTGCAGGCCTCAACTGATCAGTTGTTATGTTGATTTTAGATACAGAAAGTTATCTACATAAAGGTCTTTTTGATCAGATCATGGCGCGCAAACCTACGCTACCTTTCAAGATTGCAGGCATTGCAGCTGCACCACACACTCACAGTTTGACACTAACAAAAATTCAAGAAAAAAAGCAAACATTTCTTCATATTAGTTGACTCGTCTGATATAACAGAAATTGCGTAGGCTAGCCTTGTTTTAAAGATGTTAAATTCCATGTTAAAGCAAGGTCAGTGAAACTACTTGATAACTACTCTTACGTAGATCCAAAAGTCACGTCTTTATATATTTAAAATCTTTTATTAGTTCATCAGATGGATCGGAATAAAATAAAAATATAGAATATATTTACCGTTTGCAATGGTCAAATTCATCTCCAGTCGGGTGCTAATGGCGTTATTTCTTCAGTCTCAAAGCCTCAGTCTCTCTTGAATCTAAAGTTAGAACCTTTTAGCCAAACGTCAAACAAAATCAGTGATTCAGTTGAGTTAAATTGGAGCATTTGATAGACCCAAGTCCAAGTGAGAAAAACAACATAACTACTCAGCTGTTTTTCAAAGGACTCCTATTGGATACCAAAAGACATTTAAACCGATATGTCTGTTTCCAATAATTATAGCCATATAGCACCAATCATGATTAAAATAATAAAAATCAGATTGCATTTTTAATACAAAATATAGGACAAGGAAAAGAAACTCAGTCTTCTCCGTCCCGCCAAAAACAAACAAAAACAAAACCTGAATTCATGATACATGTATTATAGAGAAACGAACATTAGCAAACAGCAATTATCTCTAAATCACGCAATTGAGTAAGGAGAAAAGATCTACAGATTTTGTAAATCCATTTTTTAGAATTTTTATATGAAAACCTTTAGTTTTTAACATTATTGAAACTTTGCATATAACAGTCTAATTTTATATATCTCACTGGTCGTTTCCTTATATATAATAATATCAGTGGTATAATGCCAGCCAGCCAGGATGTTTATTTTCTATCACAATCAGTGGTTATTCAACGCATCTAGAGGGGCAGACTTCAAACATTAAAGTGAGCTTCGGAGAAAGGAAACTAAGATATCTAATTAATTTGCCATCGAAATGTTTCGAATCGATGATTTCAGGTATTAGTGTAACAGAGTACAAGCAGGTTTAACTGAATAAAATGTAAAAATTGTACGGTAGTAGGTTTGTTCAGCGAGCAATGGCGCCAACTGATCAAGAGAAAAAGAGCTAGTGGGGATTATGAAATACAGTAGTTCATAATCCCCAGTACTTCATGTGAATCCAACTTTGTGTCTCTTACCTCGCACATCTATAACTCTTTGTAACTTCCCACCTCCATTTCCCCCTTCCCTATGGCACTCCCACACAACACCCCTCTACCAATCCCAAGCAAGCACTACCCATGCACTATGCTTGTACGAAGTGCTCGTTTTCTCGATCTACAAACCATAGAATAACAGTAGAATAACTGTCAAATGACCAATGATCTTCGAAGCTATCCGATAATAGAAGCGTCAATCTGAATCCTAATCTAGAGATCGTCTACTACTCTTTTATAACGTACACCTGCGCAGTTGTTCCGGAAACGGAGGCGTCAAGAGGACGGCGGAGGACAGGCGCCTTTACTTTTGCGAAAAAAAAAATTCGTATAAAATCATGATTTCGTAGAATATTTGAAAGAAAGACATGAATAACTGCACATGGAATCTTTTCTTTTGATGTTTTTTTCCCAGTAATAGCTTTACTAGTTGAAATGTTCTGTCACATTGGTACAGTGGCAGACTTTCACTGCCGAAAATCATAGTGCCCCCTCGAATTCTAAGAATCGATTTCCCAGAGAAATGGAAAGATATGATCTTTCCATTTCTCTGCTGAGAAATCGGTATTACGGCTGAAGATCTGAAGATTTGCAACCAGGGGCTTTAATTTCTCCCGCGTACGGCAAATCTATTTGAGGGAGCGACAGATTGTTGAAAAACAAACATGAAGTCAACGCTTATTTCTTTTCGAATCCTTTTTTAGACACATGGTAGATTGACGTAGAGATACAAACGTTTGCACAAGCTTAGTATTCTTTTAAAAGACAAGTTTGCAAAAGTCTGCCGCTCTCTCAAATGTAAACAAAAGATTACAACTTTTTGAAAGACGATCACGAATTCAAAAATTGCTTCAATTCTTATTCCAAGTAAAAGGGTGACATGCCCTTATAACCCAGTCTTTACAAGCACTACAGTTCAGGTAAAATGTACTACTTTATTACAAAAAAAATTATATACTAATTAATTTTGATACGACGCTACACTAAAAAGAGGTTTGTCTGATAGATGAGACTGCCTATTCAAAACAGTATTGAGTTTCTAAATCGCAACTTTTTTCGTTCAGTGGTGCATTTTCAAATCAACTTTTTAAAAAGGAAACTAGGTTCTTATTTAAACTGAATTTCGTTCTGAATTGCCACTATGCAATTTACCAGAGGCTCGACGCTCTGTAGTAGCTGATTTGTATAGGCCCCCATCTTCGTAGAGTGAACGACTTGAAGCTTCCCTTCACTATTTCAAAAAAGTTTCAAATTAGAAAACAAAAACTGTAGACAGGATTGACATTGCTTCCGAAATTGCACTCTTTAATATTGCTTAAAAATTCAGACAAAAATAAAACAAGAAAAAGGGGTGAAAACTTTCGCCAGATTACTGGGAAAGACAGTAACGGCTTAAATATAACAAACTTTATCATGAGTTTCGAGAAGAAAACCACTGAATGGATAAGTACGGGCGAATATTCCCATATTAAAACTCACCTTTAAGCAGAGAAGTTTACTTCGGTAGATCCAGGACAAAATTAACCGCTCATCAATTCCGCACGCAATTTTTTATGAACGACCTATTGAGCCAATTAAAAAAAAGCTCGATGAAAATGATTAAAATGTACGATTGGTGTTATATATCCTGTCATAGTCTTAATTGTGTTTGTCTCTCTCCCGGCACGTAAACGGGCCATACTTCCGAGAAATTTCAATTGCTTCCGCCGACACACAAACAGATTAAGTGCGATTTTTCGCAATTGCAATCGCTCTTTAGAGTACGTGTAGTAGCGGCATATAGTCGTCGAACTACAGTTGGCTAAGTCACGCCAAAAGAGATTTCAGTAAAAACTTATAAAACTCAATTAAATCGGCACTAAAATAAAAAAAAGACTTGGAGATTAGCATCAGCAACAACAAAAGTATTATTTATATCGGAGATTGTTCATATTGAATCTAAAGGCGCCCTCAAATACCCCGATTCGGTCAGTTACCGACGAAGCTTTAAGGGTTTACCTCGATGCGGGAGGTGAAAGAAGTATTACAACTTCCATAATAACCGTTTACTCCTCTCGTCGAAAGGAAATTAAGTGGCGAGTTCAGTGGTTCAGGAACGGAAGTTTTTATTGTCAATATTAAACTCAATCGTAAACGGCTTGATTTTTCAGTTGAATGAAATATTAATAATGGCGAAATATTCATTTTCTTGGCCTTAATAGTATTCGTTCTGTAGAAGATGTTTGACCGGTTGATGGTTGATGTCGAAAGAGGACAGACGGACCGCAAACCATTTACATCATTTTCTTAAAGTTAGTACCTCCTGTAACTTCCTTGTACCTTAAAACATTCTCTTAGTTCTTTTTCTAATCCTTAAAATTTCTTTTTTTTCGTACACTTAACACCACATAATCATAGTAATTACGCAATTTAATAAAGCTAATTTACGTCAGTGCCACGTTTATCGCTATTGCCGGGGCATCTACCCACGCAAAATGTACTCAGATGTAGAAATGAGTTCGCTCTATTCACGTGCTTCTTTCAAATACAATTATTACCAAGCGAGAAATAAATGGATTTTGATACCAAGCCAGATTTCAGGTTTTAGGTTGCTGATATACAGAGAACATCTTCTACAAACGGACCCTCTCTTTTTGCTAGGGCTACTGAAAAGGGTAGCTTCGAACTGTTCTCAATGGTGGCTTAAAGAACTAGGCAAAGTTTCCGGCAAAGATAACAGGGAGCTTATTATTGATAGTAACTGAAAAGACGACGGGCAACCTGAACGGTAAAAAAAGCAATACGTTTAGGCTACGTTCAGAAGGCAAAGGACAAATTTCTGCGCGCTGAAAATTATTCAACCTTTAATATTTTTGCTCTGTTGACAAGGAACTGGCGAACCAGGTCGAATTTAACATTTGTCATAGGTTTTACCATCAGCCCATGCGCAGAGCGCTACTTTAGCAAATCCAATATGGAGTCCCCAACCTAGTTACCACTCATTTATGCAGCCATAACTTAGACGTTTAAGGTGTTCAACAGTGCCGCCGGAAAGTTTTCGACCGTACAGGCTAAAACATTTGAACTCAGTTTTGGCGTTCACATGGCAATGGTCTAAATTTTCCTACGGTTAAGGTGGTTCCGTGTGAACGTCACCCCTAAACTTGCGAATTTTCAGCTTTTCAGCCGGTCGAAAATTCGTCTGGTGCCGTTTGAAAGTAACCATATAATAAAACAAACCTTTGCAAGCGCAGCACACATTTTTGTACGTTTCCGTTTGCTGTCCATAGACGAAAACGATTTGAAATGCCTACACAAGACAACCATTTTCTTTTACTTGGATACGTTCCTTACAATTCAACTTCAGAAAAAATTTACTAACATTTTAAAAAATTTAACGGACGTGGAATATAAGAGCGATGAGTTTTAAAACAGCGCGAATTCACTTTAAAAGAGCCTTCGTTGACGTGACGACGACGCTTGCGTGCAGACCTAAAAAAACGACATGACAAATGTCAGAGAGGAAAATTGACCACCGGAAGTGGCATTTGGTCCTTTCCGCGCGCTTTCGCGTTCTCATTTGACGATGCTCTGTCCTTACTAAATCTACCTAATACTTCAAGGGTTCAGTGGGAAAGGGAAACAGAACACTCCTTCTCCCTCCTTTCACTGCGCTGAAATTACCAAGGTAAAGAACAGTTATTACAGTGTGCAGGGCTAATATTTGGAGCAATTTGTAATGAATATTTCGGTCTTGGCTTGTTCCGCTTGGTAGTGGATTTGAAGAGCAAGATATCTGATAGAAATAATATGGCTTTTTATTTTTGCCTCAGGGATTTTCTTTCTGCAATATTTATGTATCACTCAGTAGTGACTAATAGTTATTCCAGCTCAAAACCAATATTACAACAGGAATCTTAATCAAGAGTTTATTAACATTTTGTTTGACGGTAAGTTTCCACATCTAGATACCCTATTTCTTATGGGGTTTCAAAACCAGACATTTCATATATTCAAACAGAACACAACATGGCTCTTTCCTTTGTTTCACTGAAAACTATTCTAAAAATTTTACAACTACCTTTTTTCAGAAGGCAAAAGTAATCTTCTGTTGACTTTGTGCAAGAAAGGCAATGCACCCTAACAGAAGAGCTAGATAAAGTGTTTTGTGTTGTTGCAGAAAACATCCTAGCAGCCGTGAAAAACGGAAGGTTGATGGCTGTGATGGTTCTCACGCTTCGGTATCTGGTCACCTCGCCACCAACGAAATCGCCACCAACAATAGAACTAAGCTTAGCATTGTTTTGAAACTTCATGAACGAAAATTTCTTAACCGTTACTTTATTTTCATATTCCAAAGAAATGACTAGTGGTTGTGAAACGTTTCTGCCAGCTTTTTACTATCTCAAATTCCAAAGTTAACATTCGCAGAACCTATACATGTATTGATTTGCTAAAGACTTTCGACGCAAAGATCGTCAATAAGGATCGACAGATTTGTATTTGAGTCGCCTTTAAATTCGAATAAGTTTGACGAAAAAGTAAAAGATCTTAGATAAGTAATCCTGGGTATTTAACTGTGTCAATTATTTCAGAGATATTCGTTAGTAGCGAGTCGACTTCTTGGTGGCGAGATGACCGTAAACCGACGCTTCACCCCTGTGGCAAACATGCCGTCGGTTTTGCCTCAGTTTTTCGTACGACAAGATTACCTTCAGACACAGTGGACACATGCATCCTTCTCTACTGAAGAATGTTGATTGTCAAGGGGGTGAGGTGAAGCCACACATTTTTAGTTCTTACCCTTTTGGAAAACTAGTTTGCACAGAGACAGGCATGAATTATAATATATTAAGCCTTGCCATCTTTGTTACTTGTAATCAGTAAATTTCCTCAAGACAGCTCTGTCCTGAAGTTAAATTTTTTTTTAACAGCTCCTTGGAAAGGTGGAGAAAATGTCTTCAAGCCCTTTGCTAGACCTAGTATAGACAAGTTTAGCAGTATTCATATTTTAATAGACAGAGATTTCTCCACCAATATTATTAACTATTCAGTGACAAAAATAAATCAGTCAAGCTTGTTGGATACCCCTCATGCTTTCAAGTACATTTTATGCGGTTTTAATGCTACTCTATACTTTTTCACACCGTGAAAAACAGAAAAGTCATATCCTTTGAAGTAGAACTTCCAAAATAGCCCATATAAATGTAGAAAAGACCCCCCTTCCCCATTCCCCTTCCACCTCAACCTTCTCTGGTCAGTAAGATAAAAACAATCTCCTGATTATCATAAATAATTAATATACAGGTTACTTCATTAAATTAACTTCAAGCAAACATGTAATCCAGCTACTTATTTTGCTCCATTCTGATCTGAGGTTGACTCACTGACTTTTTCATCCTTCCTTGGGATGAACTTTAGTGAGTCTGAGAATATTCAGAAACGTGAGGAAATACCATCTGGACCATCCCTTAAGAACTCGTGTCCCAAACCATTGCCACATTTTCCACACCGGACCTAGATGCAAACAAAGGCAAAAAGATATTGAAAGGTTTCTGGTCAAAGAGTAAACAAGCCAGAGAGTACGTATCAGGATGAAATGATACACAGTACATTGCTGTAAAATTCCGTTTCTTGCCATTCTAAAATATAAAACAATCTTGAAAATCATGAAAGTCATGAAATGAAAGATACGGTTATTATCCTGGGTTTTTTGGTAGAGCTGCAGAAAGTATTGAGTATTGAGTGAGGACTAAGGCAAGTTTCAAAAGAGCATGTACAACTGAAAGGTGGAAGATTAGGGTAATAAAGGGTAATTAGGGTAATAAATAAATAAATAAATAAAAATACTGTATCAATTGCGATATCCCCAATTAGAACCCAATGTACTACAGACAGAGCTTTAATGCCATTTGTAGATCTGCAGTACAAAACCAGCAAATTGCCGTAAAAATTGATCATCAAATCAGGTGAGCTAACTGTTGAAAAATCCAGCTAGCCATTAGGGCAGGTGTTCAACTCAAGGCCACTGGATTGCAAGTCAGGCACTCTAACTGCTCAGCAACCCTGACTTCTCCCATTACAAAGAAACAAACAATGACAACGACAAAAAATGTTGGACTGTGTTTGGTTATGTTTAGCTGGTTCAGTGTCTACAATAAAGATTCCACCAAAATTAATCATTGATTGACTGCTAAAGTCAATAGGGAGCTTAAGCAACTATGACGACGACCACAACGCCAACTTCATAAAAACAATATGTTTAATGATCAAAACAACAGCTCTGCACTTCCATCACGCTTTTTAGTACATTTCTTTGATGTCCATTGCACAACTACAACGTAAAACCTCCCAATTTGCGACAAATTTTCCTTCCTCTTTTTGAACCTGAATAAAATCCTTAAGAATTCAAATCCATGAAAAGTCGCCTGCTTTTGACATATTGAGTGGGTCCAAATAGACGAGATTAAGTTTAAAAGAGCACAAATTCATTTTTTACCAACGTTTTCACTGCCGTCGTCGTCATCCTTGCTTAAGGTCCCTAATTATGGTGTGTGTCAGAGCTTTTCAGTAGTTTTTATAACAAGCAGGTACACTGTATCATACTTTCAAATTATCAATGTACCTTCAAAGCTTTGGCTTTGCTGCTCTGTTGAGGCTCAGTTTCATTTTCTTTAGACACACTGTCATCATGGACTGTCTCTGTAAATGCAGGCCATGGTGTGTTATGCTTGTACTTTGCTTTAGCACTAAACAACTCGTGACCACACTTGGGACAGACATAAATTCCTGCAAAAATTAAAAGGCATGTACAAAGGTTACAACCAGTGCTCCTGGTTATGGGGGGAGGGGGAGCGGGGGGTAAACATAACACCATTTTTCTCATTCAAGACTGTCATTTAGTAAGACCATTTTTATGACTGAGTCAATTTCAAGTCACTAGCAGACAAGTAAGGGACATATTGTACATGTAATATATGCCTACAGAAGGATAGACTTTGGGGAGATGTGCTAAACATTACCGAATTGGAGGTATTAAAAACACAGCATTAACATTTCTCATTGCTGCAAAAAGTGGCTTAAGTTATCACAAAAATGTGCCAGTCTACCAAGAAAAGCTCCTTAGGAGCATCTAATCACACTGCTAAATGATGACATTCTCACTTCTTTCAAACACTGACTTGCCAAACATAACTATCACAAGCCAGATCGAAAATGCTTAAAGCCTTAAATCTCCCAGGTTTTTGGGAAATGTGTGGTTCCAGAAAATATCCATACCCCCCCCACGGATGGTTCTTCCGATTAGACCCCCCCACCCCCTCGGAATTTCCGTTCCAGAGGGGTCATGTATAACCCCCCCACCCCCCAGGAATTTCCTATTTTCCTTTTCATGGTCTTAATTTGCCATATTTAGAGATAATCGACCGTGTACCGCTTAAAATTAACTTTTCTCATCTTAAGACACATCTCTTTTATAATCTTTGACCTATTTGTAATCTTTTACAAGACAATATGTATTTCTTACGTAGGTAGAGCACACTTGATATACTATGAGCGGTCTCTCTTTTTTATTAGTCCTTCCAGCGAAACGCGCGAGGCAGAACAGAGATTAATAAGTTTATGTCATCTCAAGAAAACATTTAAAACATAACTTTAAATTTGAATTATTCATTGAAATAAAACTATGTGAACATTTTCAAATATTTTCAAAACGAATCTACCTACAGACAAAGTTAGACAAAGTTGATGTCTGGTACTGTAATTAAGTTTCACTATGTACACGTCTTGTCTAAGACAGTTTCATCTCAAATGCAACATTTACAGCATAACTTCAAAGTTAATTATTGACTTAACATTAAACTATGTGAAGAAATTCGAATTTCAAAACGGATCTACTAGAAAACTAACATACAACAAAGTTTATCGTTTGTTCGGCCTCGGGTCCTAAAGTCACCACAAAGTCGATCTCTCGATGTTTGTAATTAAGTTTAACTTTGAATGAATTACACTTGCAGTTGAACAAATCTCAGGAATTACAAAAAAACCTATTTGGGTTATAAAAGAACAAAATATGCAAACATTCATTTTGCGTCCCATATTTGCATCGATTCATGTTCAGAAATGAACATCAGTGAAACATGATCTATTTCGTTGCCTAGCACGTGATCGAAAGTCTTCTCCACAAAGAAGGAACAGATCATTATTATTTTCGGGCAAAAGTTGATTTGGCGAAAGGTCTGTTGGACAAACAGCTTGCCTTCAACGGTACTCTATTAGAAGTCAATAATAAAATACAGCAAAGGTCTCATTTGGGTCGTCACGCAACGCTTTGTCGCGACGAGCTCACTGAATGTCAACAGAAATTTGCATAAAGTTGTTTACACAAAACTCGAGAAATATATCGCCGAGTTAGACGACGTTTGTTCTCGATTAGCGTAAGTTTTTGTCAGACTATCTGCAGTCGAGTCCACAATCTAGATACATGTTCGACATAAAGAAATTATCATTAATCGATGCGCTAGAATTTATTCCCGGAGAAGTAACCTGTTGAGAATTGCGATCGATTTGCCCGAAAGACAATATTTATTTAAAGACTTCGTCAAAGTCAAAGGTTGGACGGACCGACCGTTAGCTGTTTAGAATCAACCGTTAGATAGTAAGAGCAATCCGTTAGAGCGTTAGAACAAATCCTTAGAGCGTGTGGACAAATCGTTAGAGCGGAGATGATAGCGAACTCCCAGCAAAGAAGACGATCGACGTTTGAGACAAACATCTTGAAGTTTTTTTTCTCGAAAGGGCATCTACTTCTAATTTTTGTTGTGCTACAAATCAAAATAATCCACATATACTTAAGTATGTCTCGTATGATCGATCGCGTCTTTTACAACCCTGTGGAAAATTATTCTCGTGGGCACCCCCTGTACCCCTCGGAAAATTCTACCCTTTAGCCCCCCCACCCCCTAGGAATTTCCATTAACCATCCGTGGGGGGGGTATGGATATTTTCTGGAACCACACAATAAACTATTAATACCCACTACAAGTTGTAAACATCTTCCCAACTTTCTTTGTGATGTCAGGCTTTTTAAATTCTCAAACATGGGTGTCCTGTGATCAAAAATTTTGATCACAGGACACCCATGTCATTATGACTCAGCACAACAGAGTGAGTGAGAAAAATCACTCTTTCTCGTAAAATGGACGATTACTCTTAACTTCTCTTTGGCTTATTTAGAGATTAAACTATGTGATATGAGATGTACTGTACACAAGATAAACGCAAATCGGGCTTTAAGAATAAGACACAAATCTAATGACATATCAATCGCGTAAAAACAAGCGGCGCTCGTTGTAAAGAGAAGTCTGCAAAACACCATGTGATCCCCACTTTCGACACATCGCGTTAGGAAAGGCTCTGCAGTCTATATCAGCCCTAATAAATATTAATTTAGTTTACCGGCTAGGAATCTTGAGCTCAGAAGAGAGAGAGAATTTTAGCTTATAAATTAAAAGCTGGTAAAATGTGAGGACCGTAGATATAAAACAGCACTCACTGTAAATTCTGATTATATAATAGCTTCTAGCAATGGCTTACGGTTTACCTGCTTCAAAATGATCTCTGTACTTTTCGCTGTTCCATGAGCAAAACGACATAATTGCTCAATAAATAAAATTAATATACTCTCTTGCTCGAAGCAACAGTGCCCAAGTCGTGCCTGAGAGGGCCTGAGGCAGACAATTTGAAACTTGCGCCCGCGATAAAATACGAGAGAGAAACGGGAAATAACGTCATATAACAAGTGGCCTGAAAAAGTGGCCTGCGATCATGCCCTCTGGTTTTCACCAGCAAAAGGGCTTTTAGTTTGACATGGAGTAAACTTATTTTACTCATAAAATATGTTTGTTGACTTTTTATGTAAGATTTAGCCAGGGCAAAAGCGAAGCTCTCGTTGTTATTTGTTAGCTTTGATGATAGGGCTTCAAGTAAAATGTAAGTGTTCTTGGAACCCACTTCGTGTGTGAAGGGGTAAAATGTAACCACTTGAACTTAACCTGGTGACCATGGAAACGTTCGTGGTTCAAAGAAGCCCAAGTTCGCCCTAAAGTATGGTCTAGACCACACTTCAGAACAAACTTGACCAATAAGAAATGGAAGCCAGCGGTTCCAAGATTCTGATGAACGGAGAGATTGACAGCTTTTACTTCAAGTAATGTACTTTGTCAACAAGTGTGAAGCCATGTTTTCTACAGAGCGACTTAAGATTTCCAAGTGCACTTGAATCAAGTTCTTACTTGAAACTAACTTCGCTTCTAGAGTGAAGCCAACAACTGTGTAATGCTAAATCGCGCGGCAACGAGAACGGCAAAAAAACAAATAAACAAACAATAGCTGGTCTAATTGGCAAAAAAACAACTTTGCACGGGCAGCACACTTTTTGGTAAGTCTTTGGTACATTTCTTTGCCGTTGTCGACAGGTGATATCTGTTTGCGGTCTTTTACTGAAAAATTTGGCACGCCACGAGTAGTGTTTTGGCTAACTGAGTGCCAATAAGCCGTAATATTGAGTTAACAAATGTCTTGTCTTATAAAGTCAATACTACATTATACACATGCATACATGTACTTTGCCAGCTTCCTTCGTGAACATTATTATTGACCCTTTTTTTGTTATCTTAGTTGACAATGTTTCCGTTTTCTTCCACTTTCAAGCGGGTTAGGCCTCCAGGTATTGCCGTCTTAACACCTAAGCGGATTATCAGTGAGAGGTTCAGAGTACATTTTCTTGCGCTGTTCGTTCTGATTGGTGGACCAAGCAAGAGGACAAATGCATTTTGCCAAAGGATTTCGATATTGCGATAAGCCGGAAGTTATGATGTGGAATGTGGGTCTTCAAAGGATTTCTTTACTTCCCTCCCGTTGCTTTTTCATGGCACGACTCATCGATCCTTCTCACTACTGCCGTAAAATTCATTACAGCGTTCTTCACTGAACTGAGTTTACGACCCAAGATAGATGCATCGACACACATACGGAAGGCCTAAGGACGTACCACTATGCTCTCCTCTCCTTCCTAGTAGCTAAATCGTTTTCGTTCTCAGTATGATATCTTTCCTTTATGACGATACCTAGCCTCCTCTAAGTGCCTGGTGCCTATTAGCACCCAGTATTAAGGATAATAAATCCTTATAATCAGTATTAAATGTAACCATTATGCATGTTATTCAGCCAGTTGACTACGTATTACAGTCAACGGCAAAAGTGATTAAGTTTATAACGTCCACTATAGAATAAGCCGATAATTGTCTCAGTTTATATCCTGGTGTAGCTCGTTTACTGATTCACTCACAGACAGGAAAAATATTCCTCTGCGTAGTTACCGTATGCTCAGTCTGGGCATAGTAGCTATCAAGGGTATAGTTTTTTTTTAAATTTCGCTTCGGCTGACGTAATTTTTTTCAGGCAAGAAAATGATGCAGTACTACAAATAACAGATAAAATTTAGAATGTGTGAATATCGACAGATGATGTCATAAGCTCAGTAAAGATCGGAACTTCAGAGAGAACAGTGCGGCAAATAAACTACACTATTTGAAGGTCTGTATACTTGAACTATGAACTTGAACTTGCCCAGACTGAACAGCTTTTGAGTGACTATTGCCTTGACCAAATTGAAATTAAAAAGAACTGGTCAGCTTACCAGGACCATATTCAAGTGCTTCACTTGGTAATCCCATTTCAGGTGAGCTTAAGGCTTGGTCCTTAGGGGAAAAAGTTTTACCGCAAAACTGGATGTTCTCAGTTGCTCCGTCTTGTAAATCATATTAATAATAATTGGAAAGGTCAATAGCCTTTTCAGGTTTATGATACAAATTAATAATTTGCCTCCTCCTTTTAAAATCCGTTCAAGCCAGAATTAAGCCTGATTAATTTTTCAGAGTTACATAACAGACCATAACACACAGTCAACATAAATGTACACACCACAACTTGTGATTTCGTAGTCGAAATTCTTGATTCAGATAACCCCTGACTTCTGTGGCATTACGAACGATTTTTGATAACGTAAACAACTCTACATAACTTGTCCAGTCATATCAAAAAACACACCCCAACCGCAAATTTCATTCATTGAAATATTTTGATTACCTGCGTAGGTGTATTTCAATCCCAAGTATTGCTGCTTTGCGGTATACCCAGTGCTACATTTTGTGCTTATTGCATTAATTTACTGAAACAAATTGTTGCGTTTTGTGATTAACGTAGCTTTGTAAAGATAAGATTCGATTCGTGATCGCATTAAGAACAGTCTATAGAACTGGGCTTCAATTGGCTCGTGCTACGTCACGCATATCTTGACCTAGAAGTGACCGGCCGGATAGTAGATAAGTACCTTATTCAGCTTAATTCGCATATTCAAAACGGTCTGGCAGACCTGGGAGTTCATAAAACCCTCAGGTCACTGGCAGAAGGAGATATTCAAAACTGGCCGTCTCAATATTAATAATGGTAAGCAGTGAATCATAGTTTTAGTCTTCGGGTTCAGTTTTGTCCACGAGTTCAAAAAGATCATTTAAAGTTTCCTTGTAATCGAAACAATTTGTATTTAACCACCGACTGTGTTTTGGCTCTTTGAATTATTGTACTAGGATAAATCGACGTATCCATCAGTTTACGAGCGACCATCGATCAAAAGCCCTATAGTGAAAAGAAGTCGGAAAAACGGAACAACATCGAGTGTGAAAAACGTTCAAATAGCTGTGCTTGGGAAAGACGGCGTTGGAAAATCAGGTCAGTAGAGCTATATATATGATCCACTTCACAGAGTTTGCAAGTCAGTGATGTGCATACAAATAGGTTGGTTTATGATGATCCCTAACCTTAATCAAGATGAGTACTACTTTATTTTCCCTTAACCAAAAGAGCCCTGTCAAATTCACGAGAGCTGCGTACATAGGTCTAGAATAATCAAAACGGAAAGGGAAAATCTTGAAGCATAAGTGTCTTCAAACCGCGATTACTGTTCGTGACTCAACACTGAGAAAGAACCGAAGCAGAACTGTTTATATTAATCAAATCACTCGAGTTCAAGAAAGATTGGGCCGGCTGACCCAATGGCGGAGAATTCACGGTCTTGCATGATATAAAATGACTAAAATATGTTTGATGACGTGACTGACATAAAACAAAATATTTTCTTGACGGGAAAAGCCGTGAAAGAATTTTGCAACTGTTTTTACAAACAGTGGGCGAATTATGACCCGGTGCGAAGGCCTTTAACGTAAAGACTTCATGGCTAGACAATTTCCGAAATGCGATTGAAGGGCCGATTATTGAATCTTTTGAAAACGAAAGCTGTCTCAATTCATTTTACAATAAGATCCATTTTGCGCCATCATTGACACAGTTTGTTTTTAGAGGCACAATTGTTTATTTGCTATATAAATAATAAAAAATTACTTTAGTCGTTTCGAAGTCATTTTGTCACAGACGATTTCTAATAACGCATTTTCTCTTTATTTCCAACACTTTCCAAGTACTGAAAATTTTTTTTCCGTATGTTACGATTGGATTATTTCAGGATTACTCGTTTACCACGACCTCGGATTAACGGTTAATAAAAAAGTTCATTAAGTTGTTTAAGACTTGTTTACAAGTGTTCTTTACAAGGCAAACAGAGTTCACATATGTCAATGTCAAATTATCGCTTCATTACACCCTCTATTCCAAACAGTCGGCAATATTAAACTCAGTGCAACACTGATTTCCTACAAATGCTGTTCACAGACTTTTATTAAATGGCTTATTATCCAAGAATAAATTTATCAACGCTCAAAAAAATTCTTTGGCAACCTGAACAGCGATCCGTTGGCTGTTCAGCCTTGTAAGGGCGTGTTTACAAAGCGTTGAAAGAACCCCACAGGCGCTTAGAAGACCTCACATTAGTAGGAACTTGTTAAAGTGGCGTACTAGGAATGGACAATTTCCCATTCAAATCAACCTTTAAAATCAAAATTAAGATATTCGATGTTTTAAATCTTTTGATACTGCTTCCTTTGCTTGTTTTGAAATTCAAGTTAACCTTGGCACACTTCATCACTTATGCCGACCACAATACTCAATTTGTCGCATTGTATAAACCACACAATGTATTTATTTTCAGCCACTGACCCATATGTAGCCGATAAGCAAACGCGCCCACCCGCCTTCTCTGACAATTATTGAAGTCACGAAAGACATTACTTATCTGCAAAAGATACTTTTCAGCCACCTAGGACTCTTGTTCTGATCAAAGGCACGCATAGGCCCTAACACACCGAAAAAATAAAATAAAACCTGCAAGATCGATTCTAAATGAAAAAGAAAGCGAAAGAAGTCTTTATCCCGAGAGCCTGCAGCTTGTTTTGATTAGTTCGATTCCCAGTTCCGCTGAACACTTAAAAGTTTATTCATCACTATTCATCACCACCAATGATCACGAGAGTGTAAAATTATACTAAGTAATTTTAGTAGAATCACGCAAAGACGGCAGGCAGATACACGCCAACTGAAATAGTTCATCTTCCAGCTGTTTTACTGTAAACAGCGCTGTTATCTAAAAGAGTTTATCTCAAACTTTGACGCAATTATGTTCTTGAATCAAAAACCAATTTCTCCTCATGTGATTGCGCGGGTCACAGCTATCTCGAAATCTCGTTTAAACTGCTTTTCTTTTCACTATAGAGTTTCAATATACCGGTAATCTACGTAGCATTTTCCTACCCTCCACATTAGTATTAGAGCACTCTGGCATGGCTTAGATGATACCACATTAATTTTTTGTGGGATCATTTGGGGTGGCTTTAAAGCTTAACCTAGCATCAGTACTGTACTGATGAGGTACAGAAGGCCGAAACAGTACTGTCTGCAGTTAAGAACTGCCAAACAATCACCTTTGTTAGATCTTATAGGGCCGTACATATCGTATTTGCTGCGTTGATTCTCGGATGTCCAATGTGACTTCATACATTACATGACAGTCAAATTACCAGGCCGCGTAGCGGCCACAATTCCCAACAAAATTTATATATACAGTCAAAGTTAAGGTAGAGGTACTTTGCAGTTGCACCGAATTTAGGCAAAATCACTTCGTATTAAAAAGTTGATTGCACGTTTTAAGGTGGGTAATAGATGTCTCTAAATTATTTTGTTCATCCCCCTTTTTAGCATTCACCGTCAGAGCTTTAACTAGGCGATTTATAGGAGAGTACGACAAAACGTTAGGTAAGTTGGTTATTTTGACTGGCAGGGCAGTAAACTGATATGTTACTTGCTGTAAAGTTAATTCTAAGCCAAATGGCCCTCCCTTGCAGAGTTATCAACTAATCATGATCAGTCCTTGTGGTGATGGCAGTGTTAAGATAAACAGAGCTTAGATAAACACTTATTATCGCGGAAATATGTCGCTGGATTACACGCAAATCCTCATAGCCAGATTAATGTGGTTTGTAAAGGTTTTTTTAACTGTCTAAACATAATATTTTCAGTTCAACAACGACTAAGTCAACTGCGAGGCAAAAAGAAAACATATCATCATTCATTCCTTGATCCTAGTTCGATAAATCTTTGCTGCAATACCCTTTTGTTAGAATGTAAAGTATTTTTATAAACTTTTCTTTTGTATAGCGGCAGGCTTAAGGTGATTGTTCAATCTATTAACAGAGGGTTACCTTACTGTCTTTGTTACTGCCATGAGTAAGAGTTGATTTCCTCGCTTATGATCTTGGGGAACCAATTTCAAGAGTGGCAAACACATACCCAAAGGTGATCTCACAAGCCACAGCGCCCATTAGGCCTCTATATATAGAACCTGTAAGTCGGGATAACTTGTTCGTCGTTGAACAAGGGCGTAAGAGGGGGAATTAAAAGCTGGGCCGTAAAGTACGAAACTGTGAAAAGGTATTAGTTATAACGCCTGCATCTTCTAATATAGGTCTGTAAAAAATTTGATACTTAGTAGTATAATTCTGCTGATCTATCTGATCATTTTCCCATATGAACCTTATGATCGCTATCACAACCACTCTCATCCCCTTCCCGTCATTCATTCCTTAGCCGGGGTGCATGAAACTGTGACGAAGTGACAGAGGTTTTGTCGATGTAAAACGTGTCGAATCTAACTAAACCACCTTTTAGCTTCTTGGCTTGTATTCACGTTGCTCCCACTAATCTCTCAAAGCAGAAAGGGCATTAAAAATTAATTATATCGCATAGCTTGCCTCCAAATAATTTAAAAGGTCACTTTTGAGCTCAGACCAAATCGTCTTACGCCAGCAGTCGGAAATGAAAGACCAAATACTATATCCTAGACCTTGTTTTGGCTAGTTCTCCCCACCCCCACCCTATTCCGAGGGGAGTTCTCATCATTTTGCTCGTTGTTCGGGAGGAGAGTTGTAAGTAACGCTTTCGGTATCACTAAGTGGGTGGACTTTAAATTACATGGACCAGTTGGTTGGATAATAAAGAATACATTTTGATAAATGGACGACAAGTCAATTTTTCAGACGTTTTGACGGGCGTTGCCGTTCTTACTGATCGCAAGGTCCCAGTTGGTTAAAACACGTCAAGTACACCATTTACCATTATATATAAAGCCCCGAACCAATTCCTTTATCATTAAAAAGGTGACCTATTGTGAATGAGGTAAAGTCAAAACATTTGCCACCTTGCTACAAACTTTTGACATATTCCCGTAAGTTTATCTATGCTTTGTCCTACAGAATGCACATATCGTCATCATGTCGAGCTGGATGGACAGTTTCTCTCGCTGGATGTGTTGGACACAGCAGGCAAGGTCAGTATTCCACCTAACAGGAATGTGATCTAATAAGCGGTAAAAAAAAAGAAGTACAAAGCAAGCTGGGGATGATAGTAAACCTGAAATTATTTATCCAAAAACAAAATATTTAGACTGGTTAGGCAAGCTGCTTTTTTGTAAAGACGCATAAAACTGCTAGCATGTTACCTCAAATTCTGTTATACAAAGACATCTGGCGCCAAACCATCGATTTTCATGACTTTAAGAAGCTAAGACGTGGATAATAGTTTTACAATGTAGTTACACTCGTGCAAAAACAACAACAACAACCAATTAAATTAAGGAATGATGTTTCGTGCGCACAAGGAGAACGCAAAATGATTTTTTTTCGTCACGTATTTAGGGAATAAAAGGGAAAATGAAGAATATTCAGTGTATAGCCTTTCTTACGATATCGATAAATTTTTCCTCGGGGCTGCAGTCAAAGGAAATATTTACCAAGTAAAAAGGTATTGGTTGTTTAAAAAAATCTACTCATCTGATATCAGAGAAAGTGTGTGGAGATAATATGACGAATATGCAAGCTGGCATACGGGCTAGAACATTGCATTACCATCAAACTTTGTGACTTTTTTATGAAACTATTGTTTGGAGGATGATATTTTTCGATCCCGCGGTCAGGGAAGAAGTCAGGGAGACTCTCAGTTCTAGGCCAGGGGTTAAATTCGTGAGGGACCAAATCTTGCAAAAAACCTTTTGATTACGTGAAAAAATGTTGAGAAAATTACAGGAACTGAGAATTAAAAAAAGCAGAAAACATGTCTAATACCAGGTTAGGTAATAGCTAGGAACTTGTTTCGTTCCGGCACTGATTAGCTGAGCCCAAATTGACCACTACGATGTGGACTATATGTCGAAGCAATAACGTGCATTTTTATTTCTTCGCAGAACTCTTTGGAAAAGATTGACAACTGCGTTCACTCGGGATCAGACTTGTTCTTCGTCCTCTACTCCACAACAGATCGCTCATCTTTTGAAGAAGCTTCACTTCTCTGCCAATACCTTCTAAAAACAAAGAACGTTAATCCGGCTTGTCTCATTCTTCTGGGAAACAAGACTGACCTGAAGCACTTCCGAGAAGTTCATGAGTATGAGGGTCGCCTTTTAGCACAAGCCCTGGAATGCGGCTTCTACCAGCTCTCTGCATCAGAAGGATTCGATGATTCTCAAAATGTTCTTTACAACACTCTTAGACAGTTTGTGAACGCACAGAAAAAAGGATCTCCTTCAGTTAGGGTGTTTATTGACAATGTGCTCAGCCGAAAGAAGTCAGTTTCATAGTAAATACAAAAAGTTAACAGATTGACAATCAGGAGCCTTTAATGTGTTCAAAGATACTGAACGTAATTTTTCGAGCCAATTCCATGCACTCAAATCGCGCTTGACGCTGGAGAAGTCTTTACCTCCAACAATTGGTTGATGGACATATAGCGCCCAGTAGTGTGGAGTTTTGGAGCCATTCAGCTGTAACAAATGATTATGGGGACTCAACTTTACCGTCAGGACGCGAACATGGGTGTCGAATTCTTGCTGATTCTTGGCTGATGCCTGGAATCGAGTCAGTGGATGGAATGCCTGACTGAGTCATTTCTGAAAATGGCAGCGTCGGAAATAATCTACCTTTAGATCAAAAACGGGGAAAAGTAATATAAGTGGGAAAGATGCGCGCTTTGTTGACAGATTGCATGAGATTTAGGGTGTTTTCCCACGACGACTTAGGTTGCTGTTAATAGGAACTTTAACTACATCCAAGCCCTTCTCCAACATTATTTTTCCTACAAATTACAGTGCAACTGTCAATATCAAGCCACTGAATAGACTTGATCCAGCTCATCTTAGTCGCGACGCTGTCGCAAACGTTCTATCTCTTAATCTTTATGAACTACAAAAATAAAAAAATTCATAAACGATCAACCTTCCATAGTCAACAGAAAGTTTCATAGATTGAGACCCCAAAGGGGGGTTGAACACGTACCTAAAGCATACCGGCAGCCTGAATCCGGTGCTCACTTTTATTTCCCCATTTGAGTTATAGAGCATGTTCATTCGTTTAATTTGGTTTTTAAGGCCATGTTAGAAGCTTGCTGTCTAAAACAGAGTAGTTAACTGTTAGTAATGATACATTGAGTGTTAAAAATAGATCAAGTATTCAACTGGTGGCGTCACCGAAATGATATGGGATTGATCGGTAATAGACGCAGTTTGCTTGAGATGTACAGTTTATTTGGAAATGACTTAGCTTGAGAAAACATAACATTTCGGGACTCCACCACTAGTCTCCCCGCGAAATGATGTTTGAAGAACGACCGCAAAATTTCCACACTGATTACGGGGCACCACCCAGATCTGGCTAGCGTTTCTGATTACTGGAAAGTTTGCTTCATATAATAAGAAGCTTTTTTAGTAAATACCCAGATCTGGTGGGTTATTTGTGAAGTATCATCGATGGATCAAATTTCTGTGGTCGTTTCTCAAACGTCATTTCGCGGGGATACTAGTGCTTGCGTCACGAAATGTCGGCTGTTTTCTCAAGCTAGAAATGAGCCTGCAGCCCTAATAAAAGGAATAAAAAAGACGCGAAAAGCGCGAACAATAAAACCTATCAATCAAATTTCATTTTTCATTGACCATTTTACATCGCAAAGATTGTGTGAATACTGCAAAATAAGTCGCCCTAAAGTGTAAGACTGAAGAAAAGAAAAAAAACACTTTTATTATTTAAATACTGTACACAGTCGATGTGAAATAAATTGACACATTGTTGATTATTTGTCAGCCAATTGTTCGTTTCCCATCAAGTTTGTAATATAAAAGCAAGCAAGCAAAGCAAGTGTGTAAAATAAATGACCGACCGCGGCATGATTAACTCAGTCAGTAGAGCGCCTCAAGAGCGAGAGGTCTCAAAACAAATGAGAAATGAAGGTACTACCTTTGCCCACAACCTCGTCCCCAGGGCGTTTCCCTCATTTTTTGAGGGAAAAGCCCTGGGGACGAGGTTGCTTTGCCCAGCAATTAGTACTTTCGTGCCAAATACATTGACACTCAAATAAAGCGCTTTTTTAAAGCTCCTACAATAAGCACCCTGGGAACTAAGAGAAAGGGCAATACTGAATACAAACAGTAGCATGAAGTAAAGATTCTGGAGCGCGTACTCATTGAACAAAATTGAGTTGATCATTCAAAAAAGGGTACAAGAAAAATTGAAAACGGGGCAGTCGACTTAGGACTTACGATCGCTTGCATCACTTCCCGAACTCCTTCAAACGGCCGCACTAGAATCCACTAGGACTATGTGTTACAAAGGGGGAGGGGGTGGGGTTTGGAGGTGCCCACCCCCTTAATCATCGCAATCTCTACTCTTCCCAATCTTCCTTTCCTTTCGAGTCACAGATGGCGACTTCACACTGGAAATTTTGATGACTATGCATGAATCGGCCAGGCTACCGTCGAATCTCGGCAAATTGCGGCTTTTGGATTTGGACATGAGCAGAAAACAAGGCGTTTTAAATGTCCGACTTTTAGTTTTACTTCTTTTCTTCCGGTGAAAATTTGTTATAAATGGTGGCAACCAAACTAAGGCAAAGTGAAGTTTCAAACAACGCACCTAGGCTCGTTCAAGTTCAGCCAGAGGGGAAAAATAACGACAGATAAGTCCGGTTAAACAAGAACAGTCGCGCATTTTTGTGGGGCCTAACAAAATGTTTTATTTAGTAATGCCTGTAGTTATGTAATTTCATGCCAAAGACAACATTTTCCCGACGAATCAAAACACTCTTATGCCGCCGTGGCTGCCAAATGATTTTCACTTCCGCAATTTCTTTTATCAGGAACCGTGCACACAGGTCTGGCAGGAAAACTCTCTGTTTACTAATTGAATGTATCGTTACTTAATTTTTACTCCAAAGCTCAGCATTAGTTTGGAAAAACTTCCGGAATTCTGTTGTAAGTTATAAAACAGGTACACACACGCACTACTCAATAGAAAGCTACCGATCTGAGCTATGGCCGGCGGGCAAGATCCTTTTGGGTTGAACAAGGGTTCCGCCATTCCTCGGAGCCTATTTATTGCTTTGCTGTATTTCCTGTGTCGTAAGTAAGTTACTTTTTATGTTAATGGTACTTCAGCAGGATGCTACCTTGGAATTTAACCACATCTTTCCCGACTAAGCCATGCATCCTTTGTAAACACTTTTTGGTTCTTGGGTCTTCAATTTAAGTGACCCAGCGGGGTATTAGGATCTCACTGTAAATACGTGATTGTAGGCGGATTATCTGAATCAGTTGACATGGTGCCTATATAAGAAGGGACGGTGAGCTCCTAATATTTAAAATTAAGTCGCAGTACTGCGGGTGCAGTCCGTGGACAAGATGCCGAGCTGGATGGTTAAAAATACGAAGGAAAGAGGACAAAGTTTGGTAAGTTTCTCCTCCTTCAATTTCGCCGGAAAGACGATCCCACTTCTTGTCAGAACAAAAACTTGCATGTAATTGTCTTCGAAATGAAATAGGTCAGACGTACCCGCTATGGCTACCAAAAGAGTATGATAATGATCAGTGCAAAGCCGATAATCATCAGGAAAGGGCAAAGGAAAGAGTGACGAGTTGAAATAACAACGACAAGAAATGAGTAGGAAAAACTTTCAGTGAGCTTTGATCCGGGGATTTCTTGCTTTAAGAAATCATGCAATGTGCATGTATAGATAAATGAAAACCTTACGATTAATCAGTACCCTCGGATAAGAAAAAAGATATATTTTTCTTCCAAATATGTAGTTTATAAGCCACAGCCTTCCCAGGGTCTAACACGCACGAATAAAAGTCTAAAAAATAATTTGCTTGGGGACATTTTTTTGTCTGAAAATAATTTCAGAGTTGCCTAAAAGTAGGGAGTGTTTTATTAGTCTAGACAAAGCAGACAAAATACTTCTATGGTATAAACAGCGCTTCCAGCCTGAATTCACCACAAAAACGTTTTGAAAAAAAAATCCCCAAGTTTATTGTAGTAGCACGCGGAACCTAACAGCAGAAGAGATTCATTTCTGAATAGCCAGTTAAACAATAAAATCTCATACACAGATTAAATTTTTTTTTTTTTGCAGTCTTCCCTTAATTGATTTATTCGTGTTATCTTG
Source organism: Porites lutea (assembly GCF_958299795.1). Taxonomy (NCBI): domain Eukaryota; kingdom Metazoa; phylum Cnidaria; class Anthozoa; order Scleractinia; family Poritidae; genus Porites; species Porites lutea. The sequence goes on along the minus strand of NC_133204.1, from coordinate 47,611,798 downwards.
GAAATATAAATTAAGGCAGAAAACTTCAATTTACTGCCGAGCGATAGTCGAGTTTTCTTGGAACCAAACAGAAAAGGCCGTTTATATATAAGGCAGATAAAAGGATAGCCAACTTAATTGGTTTAATTAAACAAGGCCTTGCAATCGCTTAACTACAACAAAAAACAACTCAAAAGACGAAAAGTCGGGGCACCACAACATTTAAGCCAATTAGTGTTACCTTGGTTAAAAATATACTGAAAACAAACAAATTAAAGCAAGAAATAGCGGAATGTCTCACTTATGAGTCAAGCATGTTGCCCATTATATTTGTCACGCCTTCAATCACATGACAACCTTAATTGGCGTTCAAATTTTTGAACGACTGTGGGTCCTAGTACACCTAAAAAAATATAAGATAATCGATTTCTTCTTCACAAACCACGAGAAGCATATCAAGATGAACAGATTAAGTCATGTGGGTTAATCAAGACACTTGGAAAGGATTTGCAGGTCCTTAAAAAGAATTGAACCACTGTAGTCATGTAGTATCTGAGGACAAAGCTACCAACCCACTGAGGGCTGTTTACAAGGGACGTAAGCATGCCCTGAATGTGGTTTCACAATAAATGTGTTGTGCATATCTAATAAAGATGCATTTATGTGTTAGATTTACGGATGCGTAAAACCCCAAAAGGAAACCGCGCCGCAAAATTAAAATAACACCGGTTCTTAAGTCAAGGGTCCTTTGTTCCGCTGTTATACATACCCCATGTTAGAAAAATTGTTAGCGTGACTTTAGTACTATTCAGGCGATAATTACTGAAGTGTTAAAGCCATTGTCGTGTAAATACGACGAGTATGAACAAAAAGGTTTCCGGTTTGATTCTATTTTGGCAATCAAAAGCAATATATTTTGCCCCCCTCAGTGTGGTGGTGAAGTGATGCAGATTTGATCGAGTGAGATTACCCAATTCAATGCACTTGTCATAAACAATGAAAACAAAAAAGCGATAATGTTGCAACAATCGTGGAAGAAACCAATCGTCTTAACTTTCTTATGTCGTCGCATTTATACGTTAAATGAATATTATACCACTTATTTCGTGTGTTCTTCTGTTTAGAACCTCTTAGCTTTACCCGAAGAGCACTTTTCAACCAATGTCCGAACGAATGACTCACATACGAAATTACATGAAATTATAACTCAGTATCCAAATATCTTCAACCCTATGTTATGATCTCCATCGGATCCCATTTCTTTGTACTTTCCGAGCTTCTCCGACCTAGAAACAATAGCACAGTATTTGAACTACCAAACATCCAGGTGAAGGATAATAAAGCTGAACTTGATCCTAGGAAGTTGCCGGTAAGACGCACCCAAGAAATGTCTTAACAGAGTGTAACATTCTCACGCTCCATGTGAGAGAAGCTTGAAGCAGAAAGTGATTGAATTAGGCGTCTCGCACGAAGACATATACCTGGCATATTTCAAGGGCCTTCAGTCTAACTAGCACCTTCTTGGCTGGTCCACAAAAGAATCGTCAGTCCCGTTATGTTGATGTCTTTATAAATATCAGAAGTTTAAGATGATAAAAGCATGATTCTGAGACCTGGCAATATGTTATTGAGGCATCAAATTCAAACAACTAACCAACTTTCAAAAAACAATTGCTAGAGATTTCGCCAGGAAAACCATTTTTCTTATTTCGGGCATTAAAACTTCCTATCGAGACACTTCTTAGTGACCGCAAGTATAATGAGGCTTTCCTTTAAAAATGATGACACTGAGCACTATTTTGCACAGGAGAAAACTATACGTACATATGTATATCACATAGCAGAAAGCACACAATTAGACTGAGTTCTGCAGCTAGATGATATGTAAAATGGGATGGGATGATGTCATTTCACAGAAAACAGGTTCTCATTACAATGTAACTCGGATCGAAGACAGAGAAAAAGGATTTTATGCATTCTGGGAAGAATAGGTTCTTAACTAACGGTCCTCTTTGTTGCCTTGTCTTCGACGCAAAAGAAGAAGAGATAAAAAGAGGGCGAAAGCACGCCTGTCTTGAAATTTTAATAAGCCTTCTTTTCAGCCCCGGAGTACCTAGTCTCCCCATTGCCAAGCGAGTACCCCAGAGCCGTGAGTAAGAGTGCACTGGGCCCGAACACACCCCGCATTGCATGCTAGTAGCCCAGTTCCTCTCTTCTTTTCTCCCTTCCCTTTCCTTGATTACCAACTCTCTCTTTAGTCCATACTAGTACAGTACAGTATCTTTTTTAAATCTCCACTGTGGCTCTTCCGATTTAATTTACAAATTTGGAGAAGGAAAGGGAAAAAAGACTAATTTTCACATCTATTTATTGATGATAAATGAAAAAAGGGGAAAAATACTATATATTACACATACTTTAATTATTGACTTATAAAAACTCTAATGACATATAAATACATGACTGTAGTTGTAGACTGTAGTCACGTAGTTCTTGGTGTGACAAGCTTAAATCTAGTGAGAGTTTTACTATTTCCTTGTGCTTGCGCTTAACGAGTTCCAAGTGTTGATAGATCGATACTGAAAGGCTGTCCTGCACGTGGGGATGTCTAGGTTTTCTCTGAATCTGGTATTATAACTATGGATTCCTGTTCTTTTACTGATGTAGCTATTAAGGTAGGAGGGCGCAAGTCCATTCACTGTTTTGCACAACTGTGTGACATCCCGTGCTAACAGCTGATGTTTAATAGAGGACCAACCCAGTTCCCGCAGGACTGGTGAGATATGGTCGAACTCCCTTCATTAACAAGCGAGCAGCAAAATTTTGTACAAGTTGCAATTTATGAATGTTCTGCTTGAAAGTGCCAGACCATACAGTAGAACAATAAAAGAGCTCACTAAAAACCAAGCAATTTAAAATGGTAAAGAGTACGGATTTGGAAAACAGATGCCTAACTCTGCTTATCTGACACAGAGTAGAGATAAGGGACGAAGTCAATGTATATACATGTTCATTAAATGTAAGGTTTGACTCAGAACTTTGACTGAAGGTACGGGAGCTAGGTTTTGGCTAGGTTTTGAACTTCTGACATCCGGAATTTTACTTAATAGCTGTCGCATTCCAAACAAATCAGTTTGGTTTTATCAGGATTGATGAGTAGTTAAGCGGCGATGAGACGAAGATCTTCAGTGACTTTAGTCATGCAGGAGTCAATGTCCTTCGATGAGAACGAAAGATAAACCTTGGTGTCCTCGACATATGGCTCAGGGTACTGTCATTCATGTAGAAACTGAACAGGAGCGGCCCTAAAATAGACCCCTGAGGTACGCCATGTGTAACGATTAGCTCCTCAGAGCGAGATGTGCCAAGTCGTGTTGACTGCATACGGTCGGTCGGGTAGCTCTCAAACCAATTCGACGCTTTACTTGATGCACCCAGCCGTTTGCAACTTAAGAAGGAGTGTCCTATGACATATGTTATCAAATGCTTTGCTTAGATCGATAAGGACCATAGCCGTTATTTCCTTCCTATCCATTGCTTTAAAAATATGACCAGTAACAAGCAGACTCAGGGTTTCGGTAGAGTGGTATTTGTGATTCCCGCTCTGGTGGCAGGGAGCCTAGTTGAGTCAGTAAGTCAATGAACGGATTCAAAGCAATCCTCTCTGTCACTTTGGAAAGTACGGGAAGTAACGTAGTTATTAGGAATCTCGTAATCTCTATCCTTGAGGTGCGGCACCATCTCTGACTTCTTCCAGGCCCTAGGGAATGCGGAGCTCGCAAACGAAAGGTTTAGTAGCGCGGTTAAGGTTCGTAATACGTGGGACAAACAGTCCTTGATCACAAATATGGGAATTCTGTCATATCCTGGTGAACTCTTCGTCACCAAGAGAAACCCTCTATATTTCAAGTAAATGCCGGACCTTGTTTGTTCAACTTGCGCAAACTAGATCATAAACATTAATGAATTCAGTCACTTTGTCTTGACAATATTCCGCAATGTTTAACAGCGACAATGTCTTTGAAAGATAACAAAAATTCCGTTTTTAGGGTATAAGTTCCTCAAAGAAGCTAAGTCCTCTTGAACAAAGATTAGGAAGACATGCACACTCTCTTGTCTTTATCTCTAATACTGCACAACCCAGCCAATTTCTTAAATACTTTAAACATTGTAAATGGTTAATAGTTTATAAATTTTAAAGGTGTGTTTAAAGAGTACGTGGCTCATTTCAGCTCTATTTAAAAAGTGTCGACTTTGACCTCATTTGAACTGGGCAATATTTTTTGAATTCATTTGAATTTAGTTCATGCTAATAACGATGCCGTAAATTGATATAGAGTGCAGGAAAATATTTATTATAAATATATATTTAAGCCGCCATTTTTTGTTCTTTGTTCTTTTGTTCTTTTATTTCTCAATTTCTCAATTTTTGCAATTTTATATCACTCGTGATATATACGTCAAATTTCCATGCAAATCATGCTAAAAATCCATGCTTTTAAAGGAGTGCTTTTACTGTTTTTTTTGTGTATTTTTCATAGTAACTCTGTACGCTGGGTTTCGCAACTAACAAGTTGAAACAAAGGATGTCTATTATTCTACGACCTTAATTAAATAATTACTTTTAAAAGCAGGGTCTTAATTTCCAATAAAGCGATCAGGAAAATTTCAGGTATTTCTTATTTCAAAAGGTGGGGTAAAAATGACCGAAAAGAAAAAAAGGAAAAGAACATGAAAAAAAAAAACCGCTAGAGTTTGAAAACACGCCATTCAGGTTAAATGAGCGTAGGTCAGACGGAGGTTCCGCGGCACATCTAACGCGGTCCAATATTTTAGAGAACAATAAATAATTGTTTTTCTAGCCAAGCCGTATTATAGTAATTACATTTCTATGTGAGAAGTATTGTTATGACGGCCAACGAAATGCAATAAGAGCCAAAGGACGTGAGGTTGCCGAGAAAACATCCGCGAAACAAATATGGCGCGCGCGAATTATCAACGCCGTATCTTTGCTTGAGTGGGTCACGATTCGCATATGTATGATATACTTTGACAAATATCCAATGAAATCGCCCGCCAGGCACATGGGGTCATCAAATGTCGCATCACATCGACTTAAGTAATGACGTAAATTGTTAAACAAAAGCTAATAATCATCAAAAGGAAAATTAAAAGGAATAGTTTTATGAAAAAATTAACCAGATTACTGAAGGTATAGCAAGGGAAATCATCAATCAAACGCGCTTCCAAGGATTCAAGACAATCTTAAAAAAATGGTAGGAAACTGTTCCTTATGCCTTAAATGCAATCACCTAAATGATAATTTCTGATCAGTTTTGTACATTAAGTTAACTGCCTGTCAGAGACTTAAAATCATGATAATATCTCGAAGCCTCAGTGTTCTCTATTCTCTGCTGTGAATGAAATAATACCATCAAATGGCACCAACATTTTAAGCGACAACTACAGACTTCGTTTGTTCGATCAGCAATTCGCTAGATGATCGTCTTGGTCGATTTTTCCGTTATAAATAAGCTTGTCAAAAGCCTATAAATAAGGTTATAATGAGAGATAATCGAGGTGTCAACAACTGAGAATTAGTGAAAGTTAGAAAGGTCGAGCCGTAACTTTTTGTGAGCATTTTTCAGTAGTCGTCTGTGTATAATGAAGCTTATCAGCGAATAAAAACAGAGCGCGCCTCAAAGTACACAAAATCATTATATCGTACATTATACAAAATAAATTAGTAGTCACAGTTAGAAAATTGCCTCTTAAAACAGAGAAGTGACTTTAGTCAGGACTGAAGAGTTTTTTGCCTTGGCGTTTCCTGACGCTTGGACGGAAAAGCGAACTAATTTTAAACTGATAACCACGTCCATCTAAGAGGTGGCCCAAGCTTATCACTGGCCACAGCTGACTCCAGTTCTGGAGAGTAACAAAAGCACAGTATGGAGAAATATCTTTATAAAAAACTCTCTATTAATTTTAAGTGGCGAAAGTTCATTCTAAAGTCATCAGATGAGGGCATTTTGTTAATGGTTAGTGTTTTGCCTTTTTTCGAAGCCCTTTTCATCTGTTTCATAATCATAATTTGTTTGTTTTACATCACTGATTTCCTTTAGTTGCACATAAAAGTTTGAAAAGAAGTTAACACTAGTTCTCCTTTGATTTCCAGGAAAGGCCCATAGAGTCTGCACATTATGAAATTCCAACGAAACCTCGGACACTGAGTGTAAACAGCTCTACTAACTTGAAAAACATTCGCTCCGTTGTTTTAGGAAAAGACGGCGTAGGAAAATCAGGTATGTCTGAACTACCGTAAGACAACTCAAATTGTTTATTTAATGAGTTTTTAACAAACAAAGGTTTCACTACACCCACTCACTTCTATTGCAGTACAGTCACGTTTACTTTTAATTCGTAAAAGGTGTTCTTTGGATTATTTGTTCAGATCAAAGTTGTGCAATTCATTTTTCTTACATCTTTCAACTCACGGAATTGTAAATAATGAGCGTAATGGATATGTTACTCGGTAGAGCGCTGAAGGATACGTTTTCTAAAGAACAGATTTTGTAAGGTGTTACTGCAGTGCGCGCATCGAAAGCGGAAGGTCATCATCCACAAGGATCGCGACCGTAGTCACGTAGAGGATAAATTTGAACAAGTACATGAAGACTTCACCGCCATCACGGAAACACTATGATTCAAGTCGTCAAATAACATTACTTACTGAAATGATTCAAGAATTCCTATCGTACCACCATTGTAGGTTTCTACAGTTGTTTGCTCAGCGGCGCAAACTATGCCATGCGTGTTAATGGCTTGCTTACATTTGCACGAAACACTGCACATTTTTCTAGAAGTTTGTCTGAACGCTACCGTGATGTCGGCCTTTATATAGCCGGAAGTTTTTACTGGATCATACTTCAAGTATTTTCTTGGCACTGTTTTTGAACAAGCGTTTGCTTCTAATTCAAGCACTGTTTATTCGATCGTGTGTGCTGACACTTTCTCGAGTAAACAAGCAGTATGACATATTCATACTGCTTCCGTATAGACCATAAAAGGAATTTTTTTTCTACAAACGGGAAATGATACTTCAACAAACTGAGCACACTGTACACACGTAGAGTGTGGATTCCAAAAGCCAATTTTTCCGGTAGTGCTATTCAGCAGCTAAGTCAACAGTTAAGCGAGCACTTTGAAAGGTTTTAATTTGCTCCTGAATAAATAAAGCCAACATGCCTATAGGATTTGTCCTCACCACTGTCTTCGTTTTAGTAGTTTGCGCACCTATTTTTTATTTGACTCAAGGGTATTGTCACCAATCTTGCACTTTGTTACCAGAAACATTAAACACTGAAAAAACTGAAAAATTTCCCTCAACAGTCACTGATCGAGGACGAAAGGCTTACCTTTCGATTCTAACATACACTACACTCTTAATTAACTCTTTCCGTCCTTCTGAAAGAGACGAGTTTCTTCCATCTCTTCTTAAAAACTGGCTGACAAAGCCGGCGTCATAAAATGTAAGGAGGTGAAAGCGTTGATATACAACCATATTCTCCTCCGAAGTATACATGAGCAGAAAAGCATGCTGATCAGGTAGAGTCTATGCTTGATGCAAGAGGTAAAAAAAGATTAATTAACTTGTCTACAAGTAAGTCTGATCAAGTGTAAAATTGCCAGTTTTGATTAATCTCTTTCTTGTCTGCAGCTTTCACAGTCAGACTTCTAACGAGGCGGTTCATTGGGGAATACGACAGTACTTTAGGTGAGCATCAAAAAGGGCGTGGCAATTACCCTTCGCGTGCTCGACGGTCTTCATAGTATAGCAATCAATTATGGCTGTTATGTGACTACCTCCCAAGGGACAGGGGTGACTCAAGCCTTTAGCCTTTATTTTAAAACGATAAGTATTAAAGCTACATGAGCTTGTGTGGTCGTTACCAGAATTTTCCTTGGGCAAAGCATTTTCAAGGCAACCTTTTGTAAGTGACCGCGACCACCACTCACTTGTAAGAATGACAATTTAAACCACACGTGAGCAACCACTTGTCACGTGGTCTGATCTTCCGACGCTACAAATTGGATAATGCGGCCTCATACAACCCTGGTGCGACCTTTTCTCTTTCTGATATCCGGGGTTCGCCGTATGTAACGCCTAACCGTCAAAGTATGTCAGGGCAATTTTCGTGACATCATGGTGCTGCTTTAATTTTTCCTCGAAAATGGCATATAACTCAATAAATTCTTCCTTCACAAGTTTTGGCAATTAGCCTGGTGGTCGCTTTCGAGAGGTTTGATCGCGTATAAGGCTTGGCAACTTCGCGTGTGGTGTCTGTTAAACTAAATCCTGCTTAATTAACTTCCCCTTGCCCCTGACACCAGCTGTTTAGAGCACGAGAACCTCTGATAAGGGGGCGAAGTGCAAAGAAAATAATCGCGCAAGGGAAAATTAAACGAAGACAAATTCATGCACGCCAATTAACTGCCTAAGAAAAATTCATGCCCCCCCCCCCCCACCCCCACCCCCACCCATAACTTTTCTAATGGTCCGTCCCTAAATAGAGACAGATTAATTAAAAGGTGTATTAAAGCGACACCGGCAGCTGTTTTTTAACCTAAAGCCAAAGATGGATTTTAAAGGTTCCGCTGTACTTTCCTTTTTCCCAGAAGAAACATATCGTCATCGTGTTGAAGTGGATGGGCAAAACATTCTCTTGGAAATATTGGATACTGCAGGACAAGTAAGTACTGGACTTCTGGTTCAACTACTTCACCCGGGTGATTTCACTCCCAGACCGTATCCAGAACTGAGTACGAGGTACTTTCATCGAACTTGAATGGTCCTACGGTGTGACCATCCAAATAAAACCACGTTATAACTGGAAGAATTTTACGGCAGGATGAATATGGGAGTTTTCATCAATATCTATTTGAAAGGTCTTCAGAAAGAAAGACTGTGAACCAAAGAAGCAGGCGGGTTCATGTTGTCCAAAACGCTACGACTTAGACGCGCAGCACTATTTACCCCAAATGACTAGAGAACATAGTTAATGAGAAACTTAATAATGACTCTAGTATCAGCTGTTTTTTATGAACACAGTTTTAACTGTGTTCATAAGATGGTGCGCGCCAAGAACGTTTGCGACAAACCTTTACAGTATTAACAACCCGTCACAATGATCAAAACCTGGGCTCCAATCCAATAAGCGAGTGTCAAAAATAATAAATAAAAGACTAAACCTATTTTGGATTTTTTGGATTTTTTTTTTCAGAATTCTGTGGAGAAAATCGACGCGTGTACCACAGCTGGTGTGGCAGATGTATACTTTGTACTCTACTCCAACACGGATCGTTCTTCCTTCAAGGAAGCTGTGCTTATCGTTAAATATCTTGTGGAAACAAGGAACATTTCTCAGGCGTCTATATTTTTAATAGCTACTAAAAAGGACCTAAAGTATCAACAGGACGTGACGGAGTACGAAGGAAGGTTACTAGCCATGGAGTTGGGCTGTGAGTTTTATACTATCTCAAGTTCCGAGGGATATGAAGGGACGCAGGATGTGCTACGAGGATCTTTACGTTCAGCCCTGAACAAACACTCCAAAGAAAACGGCGGCGCAAAGTCCCCGCTTATGAAGCGGGTTAAAAACGGACTGAGGAGTAAGACTCACCATGGTGTTCCTCATCCCCCTCTGGTCACTGACACCAGGGAAAGAACTGCTACCCTTTGATAAGTGACAATCATCAGATGGTGGACGCTGATCATCAAAGGAAGAAAAGCATTGAGTGCCATATTAAGACTGTGGAACAAACAAGCTAAAAGAACTATCATGAGATCATCGGCCCTAAGTCTTAAAAATGGTATTTCGCCTTTAAGCCCACCCAAGAGACGCAAACAAAGTTAAACAGAAAATAACTTAAATCGCATGTAAATTAATCTAGACCATGGGGTTCTTAATGCGCAGCCTCGTTTTGATCACGTGGTAGTGAAATGATCTCATGAGGCGGTGTCACCTTGTAAAACCAAACCGGCTGGTGACAGATAAGTACCTGAACTTTCTGACGGCATATGTGTATCCACTCTCGTACGTCTCAATGAAAGAATCTTAAGTTCACGTTGTTATTCAATACTAAGGTTCATATTTAGGCAGTATTTCCTCTCTCAGTAATAGTGTCATTTGGATGTTTTTCCTGACTCGGGTAATCAGTTCTCTGGTTGCCTTTGTTATTGATCGACAGACCTGACAGTCGTCAATGGAAACGCATCCTGATTCAAACATGCAATGCACTAAATTTTGTATTATTATCGCTTTTAGCTTTATATTTGTTCAGGGCCTCTTGCTCGTGTAGGCATGACTAAGTTCTAAGAGAATACTTGGAAAATTAGCAACAAATAACGAATCTTAATATGCATCTTAATATAAAAGTTTAAATAACATTATCTGGTGCCTGTCAGCTCAGTTTTATTTATTTATAGAAACTAAAATATACCGAAAAAAGGATAATATTAAGTAAAGATCATAGCTTCCGGAAACTTCTATCTACAGCCAAAATAAACTCTTCTGTCGAACTGGATACTCGAATAACTTTCTTTAACAACTGATAAATGCTAGACTGAATTATTTAACAGGCATTCTTTTTTTTTTTCAGCAAAATAAGCAGCTGGGGTATGTAAAAAAATGCTTCAATCCAAAATCAAAAATGAAACTATCCGTTTTTCTATTTTGACCGCTAGTCCGAGGGAGCACTCCCTCTGATGACCTATACGCAGATATATCAAAGGGTAGCAAATTCACGAGTTGAAGTACAAGAAGGGTAAGAAAATCTATCATTAAAGTATTTTAAAAGGCCTTTAATATAAAATGTTTCCAAAAAACGCGCCTTATGGTTATATCATTCTAATTTATTAAACGCTACAGGAAAATGACAAGAAGAATTCCCGTTTAAGCGATTTATTTGTATTACGTGAGTTTGGCAAACGGGTTATACGAAAGGAGTACCTTGTCCCTCAAAATGACGGGATAAGAGTTAGATCTCAGAACGCAAGCCTCCCACAACCAAACCCCTCTCCTCCTACTCCAACCTCCCCCACCCCCACCTACTCCACAAAAAAACGTAACCGAATTTTCAAAATATTTGATTGTGGAACAAACAGGATTGTCGTTTAGGTACATGGACAGGTTTACCAAAAGAATGATGTCTCCGTTACAATGAGGACTTCCTCCAATTTAATTTGATTTTAATGATGGTCAGGTCCGGGCCAAACATCGAACTTCAAATGCGCCGAACCTTATGATAATCAGCGGGCCGCAATTGCAATTGCAATTGCAATTGCTATATGTTACAGGGACTGTCGAAAGGGAGGGGCTGGGCGGAGGGCATTTCTGGAAAAAAAATTGAAGCATGAATTTAAGGAGCCTGAAGAAGGTCTTTGGCATGATTTAAAAAGCCAGGAAATGTCAACCTCGTCCCCAGGGCACTTTTCCCTGGCTTTGCCCCACCTCCGAAGCCAGGGGAAAAAAAAGCGCTCTGGGGACGAGGTTGAGGAAATGTTCAAGAAGCGCATTTTGAAAAACTTCATCAGTGCTGTGTTGTAGGTTCCAGCCTTAACTCGATCGACAACGTAAGGCAACTTGTCGATGGAGTTTGAGGAAGCAATGGAAATGGAATTATTTTATCTTTTCCAATTCAAGGAACGCAAGCTTTCCTGCTGTTATAAGCTCTAAACCTTCGTGCATTATTAATTTACCTGTATTTTCTGGCAATTTCACGGTGCCTAAAAGTTTCATATCTTGCCCAACCGGGGAGCATCATCCCCGGACCCCCTCACATTCGCATTTTAAAGGACGGATTCAGTTCCCCGCCCCCCCCCCCCCTCCCACCCCACTTCCCCCGACTCTCAAACTTGCTCTGTGGTCCCTAGGCCTGTGTTAGACCGGATACCGTTAATGGAACAAAAAGCAAACTTAAGTTGTTGTTTTTTTGGCCGAAAACCGCAAGGTTTTAAAAATCAACTACTGCCTGTGTCTTCTACGGCATAAAACTCATCTCAGCGGCCGGCCCCTGTCTTTTCCCTCATCCCCCCCCCCCCCCCCCACACACTTCCCCTTCTCCTCCCTTGCAAAAATATGACCGTTCGTATACTTTTACTTTTAAGGGACATCACTCTTCAGTATCATCAAGGTCTGTGTAGCTCCATACAAATTTTGATTTTCCGCGACTCTGAGATTATGAAGGGGAGTTATTTTTAGCTCGTTAATCTGGATCATGAAGTGTCGAAACATCCATTAGTAATTTTGCTTATCACAGTCTCCAATCAGATTAATAATGGTCGGATCTTCTTTGTACATTTGCAGCAAGGTAATTCTTAGGTAATTCATTTGACAAATCTGATGATGTGGGAAATACTTACAGCCCCCTCCCCCCGCCCCCCCCCCCCCACCTTATTAAGCTTTCTCTCCTGCTTTTAACGTGTGCATTTAACAAAAAGTTGACTAAAGGTGACAGGCAGTAAGATAGTGGATAACTCTTCTAAGAGAAAACTTATCATTCCTTAGCATTAATCCAATAGGAGATATAAGCGTGTTATCTCTAACAACTTTTAGTTTTGCCGCCTTATCGTAATCAGTTAAAGCCAACCTTTTAAGCTAAACAAGCGGCTTAATAATATGTACATTCTAGTACAGTTTCACAATTGCCTGGTGCAAAGGAGGAATTGAATCTAAGGAAGAAAGTTCATCATTGTGTTGGGTGATTACAAAAACAAAAGTGAAGGATAACTAATGAACATGCAAGGTCTACATACCAAGTTTGCACCAGATTTTAAAGTCTTTCAGATATTTTACCTGTCGTGGAAAAGATGTCTTTTCTCTTTGGTGATAAAATAGCGCGCCCAGCAAAAGTATTTCTCTTTGAGGTTACAAAGCGCTTGAAGGTAGATTAACTGGCCGTAGAATTTCATTAAACTGTCCGTTTTCAGGGGCACCCAACGAGAATATAGTTCAAAACCACTTAAACATAGCATTGTTAAACGTATGTTAGTATTTAAATGGTAGATATAGGCATATTTTTGTCCCCTAAAAATTTTTCATCTGTTCGGATTTCCTAGCTGAAAGTCTAGTGGTCCGAAAATTATAGGGATCAAAACTTACCTTTTCGAAAATTTCAGCCAGAAAAAAGGCTCCCGAAACTTCTAGGTGACGTTTTTAGGGTTAAAATCCGTTAAAAATGGGCAATTATTCCATTTTTTAGATGTTCGAAAATCCTAGGAGAGGCAGGCAAGCAAGAAATTTTACAACATATGTTCCGAGAATTCTAGATCTCAAATCGTCTTCCGAACAGATGTTTTCCGAAAATTGACGTTGGGTGCCCCTGCGTTTTGGTTTGTCACCAAAACGTCGACTTGCGAACAAGCCTGTTCACAGACCCTCAATTTTCTCTTTAGAGATCGTCGAGCGCAAGGATGAAAAAAATAACCGCGAGCTGTCGAATTGTCAAAGAAAACAAAGAAAAAGAAAACCATCTGTGAACAGGCCGAGTCAAGCCTATAAACTGAACCAGACCCATTAACTCCTAAAGAGAATAGAACTGTCTAGTCAAGACAGTTTGTTTCTAAATAGGATGCACGGCAGTGAAAGTCTGTAGTGCCGAAAAACGCTCGAAAAAGCCTGCTCTATTGTCTATAATTACCGCTTCGATCGGCCAATTTCGCCCTACGTGCTTGTGAAGTTTTTTTGTACCTGAACTTTTTTGCATAATCCTTATAGCTCTTTTGCACCAAATAGTGCAAGCAAAGTCGATATTGGACAAGTATATTACAATCATTCTCATAACAACACAGAAGTATTACCTAAGAGGTTTTATAAAAATTTCGTCCACCAGGATTAGAAGTTAGCGACGTCAAGATTCAAGAGCCATAATGGGACTGCAAGATTTCATTGTCTCCACAATCGACTCTATAAGTGGAGGGGTGATAAGGGTGGGCGGAGAAAATCCGCGAACAAGTGGGAATTCATTTAAGACCTTTGGCCCTCTATCATACCGAGGTTCGTACATGATATCGAAACCGGCAGCCTTTCGAGATTAAGGAACTGAAAACCTGTTGTCAGAACTTTTCACATATGTTACCAGGAGTCGTCAGGTTGAAGTATGGCAATAGCTCTCTCTGTGTTGTTGTGCATGATAGTTATGCTAGCCCTTATAATCTAAAATAGCGCAGCTACCACACTTTTGTGAAGATTATCGGTACGCCTTTCTACAAGGTTGGGAAGACGCGATCGAAAAATTCAGTCTTTTTCACTAACGATGCGTCTGACTCTGGGAATAACAGGCTTGTACTTTGGCGCAAAAATTTACGTTTTGATTTGTTTTAATTCTTTTTCGCTCTTCTTTGATGGATTTAATTGCAAAGACGTTACCTATCATAATCCACTTTACCTTGGTACACTTCAAGCTCGCTCGAGTGTTAATCCCTCTGTCCTCATAAAGGTTACAAGAAACAAATCATGCAATGTGCTACTTTATGAACAGAACAAAAGAACAATTCATTTGGTTTGGATTACAAGTTCGTGGCTTCTTCCTCAGCACTTTTATTTCAAGGCAAATTTTTTCATTATTTTACAATACAATATATAGAGAGGATGTTGAGTTTTGGTACATAGGGTTAATCCCCCTAGTTTGATTGCATTGGATTAGTGCTTCCCGTGAATCGCGAAGAAGGTCGAGTTAAGTACTTTTTGTTTTGTAATAGTTTACTTTACACTGTTATAACCTGATGTCTATGATATGTTTCCAGCACTGCAAAAAAAGCAGTGAGGCAGTGTTAAGTCAAGTCGCAGAGGAGAATCTAACAAGATTCTAGAGCTTCAGCATTTGTTGACTCAGTTTTCGAACGTGACTACTGACTTCCTAAGACCATGACAAAACCAAATAAGCGTAATTGCCTAAGAGATGCAATGTTTGCTTTATAAATAAATGAAGATGACTGGATCGGATATTTTTCCTTTTGTAAACCTCTGAGAAAAAAAAACACCTACATTTTGACCTTACGCCCTTCGCATTAATATCAATCATTAGGACATACCGTATTGTATAAAATGGCACCTGATATCCTGGTTCTCAGAACTGAGCCACCAGTTTTACTGATCGATGTCCGACTTAATTTGTGTTCAAAAGGAAATTGTAATTAAGTAGGTTTCTAACAACGAGGCAATCAGTATTTACCGCAGGAAGAACAGGCCACGTTTTTCGTGACCGTGATCAGGGGAAAAGAGTCTGCAAGCGTCAGTCTGCGACAGTTTACCAAGAATTGTTATCGTTCATGCGCGCCGCAGGTTCCAAAAGGGATTTGCAAGAGAAAAATTGTTTGTTTTTTGGATTGTTTCAAAAATATTTAAAAATTTCGTGAATGCAATGGAGAGGGGCGAACATTTTGGGCGACGAATGGTGAGTGCACGCAAATTTGTTGTGAAAGTGTTCTAACTGTAACTTAGTCAGGCATCAATATAACATTCAGTTCTTGTAGAATATACATCGTACCCTGGATAAGCTGCTAAACCGGAATCAAAAATTAGACTTGCGAATTTAAGAAATGGCAATCCGAATTTAGTATCCGTCTGCCGGTTGCCGACAGTTATGGAACTTGAAAATAACTTTATTAAAAGGGAAGGAAGTTTTTCCTTGGCAGGAATGATGTCAGCCTTACCGTACCAAAAGATTGATTGTGTCAAATCATAACTCATAGCAAAAACAAATCAGTTTTAGAAAAAAATGATAAAATAAAGGTAAAGTAAACACTACTTGAGGAAAGTTCTGCGGCTCACTCGCTTCCACTTGAATTACGCAAAGACAAGCATTTCGAAAGATTTAACCCGACGTTTAACAACAGAACAAACTAAGTTCTCCTAAATCAGGTCAGGTAACTAGCAGGCCTGCGTAACTAGCATGTTTTAACAGAGGCGACTTTTGCGATTTAAGCTAGGGACGTGTCTTGGGTGACGAAGTTAAATTCTTGGCACAAATAAAATAAGATCCATTAATGTACGACAGTGCTACTTAATTTTCAAATTTCCGATGTGTATATATCAAATACCTGGCAAACAATTTGAGGCGTAGCTGTCTTTGCGTTGATTACAGTCACGTTTCAAGTTTAGATTTGGTGCGCATCTAAACACAACTCTTAAGTCCAAGCAGATGGAAAGTGTAGAAAAATATCATCCCTTTATGTCTACCAATGTTGATTAATAAGAAAATTGTTAGGATGAGATGAGCTGCTAAAGAAGGAAGCACGGGGCGGAACTTGACAAAACCCGACAGCCCTTGAAGGAACAAGATTTGTGATACAACAAGATGCATGATTTGTTTTTTTTGAAAGTCATTTCCCCAGGACAACGTCGGGAACTTGTCTCAAAGAAAACAGCGCAACATTTCCGTGAGTTCTGCGTCCAGTAACAGCATTGAAGAAGAAAGCGGGAAAATTATTCGCGCTGCTGTTTTGGGCAAAGATGGCGTCGGAAAAACAGGTGAGAAAGTTTAAAGTAAACAACCTACAAAAAAAATGCCAAGTCGAAGATCACTATTCATACAAAGCAACACGTATTTTGGTATGGAAACTAAGATCACTGTTCAAATGACCTCTAATTAA
This sequence comes from Porites lutea, assembly GCF_958299795.1. Classification (NCBI taxonomy): domain Eukaryota; kingdom Metazoa; phylum Cnidaria; class Anthozoa; order Scleractinia; family Poritidae; genus Porites; species Porites lutea. Next base: position 47,595,168 of record NC_133204.1, on the reverse strand, counting down.
GCCAAGGAGCGGAAGACAAACCATTTACTACCCTTTCAAGAAAGTCAAAATCGTTTCGTAAAATTTCCAGGACAAGTTTCTGACAAGAATTTACACAATAGAATTAATTCCATTCAGTCTTCGCCTGTGGATACAAAGCCCTGCTGCTTGTCGCTGTTGATATTTCACTATTGTATGTACACTTTTCTCTGACGCTGTCGCATTTTCAACCCATCTTAGTGTCATTTCTCGCCATTTCTGCTTTCCTATTAACCCTTTAAGTCCCAATAGTGACCAACATCAAATTTCTCCACACAATATCCATACAATGTCAAGAGATAAGTTACGAGAATTAATAAAATGATCACCCAAGAGAAAATGCCTTGATCCGTTATCAAATTCTCTCAGCTAATATCTTTAAGGAAATGTATGGAGATCAGTTTGGAGAATTTGTATTTGGATACCGGGGCTTAAAAGGTTAATATCGCTTTTCAGGGCCATGTCGCTTGTAGGAGTTTTACTCCTCTCTGTTAAACTTTGCGCGCTTCCCTTTTACATTCGCGTTTATATCGGTTCCCTTATAAAGCCACATCGGCAACGGGCTTTGGGTCAGCTAATCAGGATGCTACTTCGTACAGCATTACTCAGTTATAACTAGGAGTAGTTTGGCACCAAAACATTAATTCTGTCTAAATTAATTTGCAGCCGGAAACAAATAAAAATACAGGCATATTTTCCGTTCCATACCAAGTCAAATCAGATATTAAAAATAGCTTTTTCGCCCTTTTTAAACAGACAGTATTTATACCTAAATATCTTATCACCGATAATCAGATTGCTGTGCTATATCCTTCCGCAAAATCCGAAACCGTGTGAAGACCATCATCACCGACGATGTATAAAATTAGTTCTAGAAAGGAAAAATTAGGGGGGTGGAGAGGTACAGAGGCTTAAATTTTGTTGTGATTAATTAGTGCCGGATGTGAAAAGTTAGAATAGCGCATATTGCTAACAAACGAATATGTTGCGTGACTAAGCCGCTCCTTAACACAACAATATGGATTCTCTGATGTATTTACTATTTGTTGGACCTTTCTAACTTAAAAATATTTACATTAGATGAAGATGCAGTAATCCTGGCAGATGATCATAAGTTTTGTTTTTGTTGTCTTTTTTGGCTAGTTTTCATTACCCCTTGACCCCTTGGTGGTTCAATCGCGTCGTTGCCAGCATTCTTAGCCTGAGGGGCGCGACGCCACCACTGACTTCCCTGTGAAATGAGAAATGAGCGCAGAATTTCCAGCTGACGACGCGTTATTACCCCACATCTGGGTATTACTTACGTTTGGTTGAAGCAAACTTCCTACGCGGCACGACCAATCAGAAGACTACCCAGATCCGTAGGTAGAGACGCCTCAGCTCATCAGCTGTAATCCTGCGCTCATTTCTCAGACTTCATTTCGCGGGGAACCAATGGTGATCTCGCGAAATGTCGACGGTTTATTTTTTTTTTAGGCTACAGCAATCTCAGTCTTAAAACTACTCCCCATGGGTCAAGCCTAAAGGGAAGGCAGACCGCCCCATGTCCAAATGTCGTTTGCCTTCTAGATAAATTTGGCGGACGCGAAAACCAAAGAACAATTCACCCCAACATTAAATTAAAAATTATTTATTACATCACCGCGTCCCTAACTAACACGGCTCTTCTAGAATCTAAGCACCCAGGAACACTAAAATTACTCGATCCGGATCCGCTTTCACATTTTTTGACACTTTTAAGTCGTGCCGAAATCTACTGGAATATGTGCGCAATGTTTACAAGCAAAGCCTCAGAGAGTTTTTAATTGTTGATTTTGGAACCTAAACCGTTATGTGCATTAGCTTTTATGTAACAATCAGTTTCTAAGATGAGCCACGAGCATCTTTTAGTGTATATTATTTGTAAAGCAGCAAAAATTACTCGTTGACATTACTAATTTGGGAAAGAAACCACAAAAAAAGAATCGATGGTCTACGGTTGATCCGATTCTAGCCAAATGTCTATTTCGAAAATTTTTCAATGGAGGAATTCTCTTTTTCTGGTATTTATGTCTACTTTTGGTACGGTGTACATCAAAAAGCAATGAATGCGCTGAGCTAGCACACCTACTTTCATCTTTTTTAAATAATGGGGGTAAAAGTTTATTTTAACACGTTCATTTGGCCTTATTTCAGCATTTACGGTGCGTCTATTGACCAGACGTTTCATTGGAGACTACGATGGAACACTAGGTAAGTTAATAACAAAGCTTATTACAAGGCTGAATCCGCGGGCGGGTAAGATAAGGCGTATCCTGTGTTCTGATTGGCTACCCGAGAGGCTAAGATGGGACCATCTTGCCCGCTCGGGATTTCCCGCGTTTTGGTCCCTCAAGAAAATTAAAGTTCTCTTTTTGGAAAGAAATTTATTGATCAAGCTTGATCGGTCAATATGGCTGGGTATTCACCTCATTCTTTTGTGCGTTGTTATTGTCCTCGACTTCGTCTCAGTCCATAAAAAAAATGGCCAATATCCAGCCACGCTTGGTCAATAACGCATTATCTTTTTTGTGAATCAAACTGGCCACACATCGATCTGGCCACCACAGATCGTAAGAGACACTAAGTCAGACATGAAAATACATTGCCGTAGGTTTTGGCCTGATTAACAGGTAATCTAAATGTCAGTACTGTTTTGTTTGTCCTCTTTATTTTTGTCTACATTTTTATTTTCTTGAGTGCAGGAAAACACCAAAAATGATCAATTCGTAAAAACCGAAGCTTTGTTTCAATATCTTACCCAGCTAATTCTCTTTAGTATATACTAAAACAGTGGATAGTGCTTTTCGCGCGCTCTGATTGGCTACTCAATCAGTGAATATCCTGCACTATTCACTGATTCACCTCCAGTTCCTCCGAGCGAGCGATGCCAAACTCGCGTAAGTTGCGGGCAAAATGCCTTCCCGGTTTGCTGCCGTAAACAAACAAAGAAATTTCACAACTAATCAAGCAAGCTGTTTCTGAAATACACGAAGAAGGTGACGAAGATCGGATTGGAAGTTTTAACAGGTAAAGCTTTGTCTTTTTGACATGAATTTATCGATAAAACCGGTGAAAAAGTTTTTTGTTTACAAATGCAAATTAAGTTTAAGTCTTGCTTACTTTATTTAGTTGAGTTGTTCATAATCTTTTTTTACAGAAGGATTTTAAATACAAAAATAATTCACAACTCCTTTTAAAGAAATTTCCCCGCAAGAGCTAAACAAATGCCTTCAAAAGTTTTAATTGTCGGCAAGAACAAGCGACGGCCACGGCCGCCCGGTCATTACGCGCCAAAATTGTAATCGTTGGCAGCAGTATTTGAGTTAAAAATCGTCATTTTTGTGCTCAATTATCTCACTGTGTTAGTATATACTAAAACAATTATTCACCTCAGTGTCGGTGGCTAGTCGTGGATATTTACCTCACTGCTTCGCAGTTCGGTAAATATCCAGGACTAGCCACCTCCACTTCGGTGAATAATTGTTATTTATCATTAAGATAAGTAAATCAACTCATAATAGTCCATTTTTCGCTGGTTTTCAAACGGGGACAAAAGATCGTTTATCACTTAATTTACTTATAATAATTCAATTAAATTCGTTGTAGTGATCTAGTTCCAATCGAACGCTACAAACGCACGTTGATCGGCATGCCACGTTTAAAGAAATGCTGTATTCATTAATTCTTAGTCAATTAAGCGACGTTACGATTTGACAAAGCACGATTTTGGAATGCGGCCACCTAATTGCCTCTTCTGAACTTTACTGATCTCTTTCCCGTTGTTGACTAGCATGTACAGGGATAATATTGTCAAGATTGGGTGTGACTGGTTATTATATAAAGCACACAAATTTGGTTTAACAACTTCACTTTTGTGCTGGTGGTCCAATCTGTAGCCGGGTCTCTATTCTTTCACTCATGCAGTCATTTATTACTGAATCTGTTTGATCCTAATCAAGAGCGTGGCTAGGCTATTTTTGCTAGCCGTATTATAAGGACCCTCAGGTTACCTCCAATATTAATACAGTAACTACATTATTCAGTCTTCGATATCTCTTACTGCATATTTTCATCATAAGAAGTATATATCTCTTAATGTAATTATGTCACTAAGCCATGGATGGATCTCATGCTCTTGAATGAACTCTCGTTAATTACTATTTAAGCAATAGAAAACGTTTTCCGTGTTTGCAGAGCTTGATATGAACACGAGAGGGGTTGGGAGAATTCGAGACAGTTATGCAAACCCGAGACGAAGTCGAGGGTTTGTATAACCGTCGAGAATTCTCCCAACGCCTCGAGTGTTTATATCAGGCTATGCAAACACAGGGAAAAAGTTTTCTATAGTGCTTTTATAAAATAACTTTCCTGAGAAAAAAACGCAAAACTCTTTGTATGGCACTGATTAAAAGAGAAATTCTTACCAGTCGCAAAATCTTGTCCACGAAGTCCTGTACGCGTAATCAGTTCTTGTTTTGCAAAAAGATGCTTTGCAAAATACGGATTTTTCTCGCTTAAAATGTCAGCTTAAGCGAAGAAAAATTGACTCACCTTCTTTGTAACGATTTTCCATGTTTCAGCCGACGAAGGAATTGGTAAATAAAGAAAACTTGTCGAGTTTTGAACTCGAAAACTTTTTCAAATTCGTGCTTACGTGATTAGCGCGCGAAAAGCCAAGCAACTTGACGCCACAACCACGTTTACATACTCTCATGCAAACACTACTCTCGGCCAATCAGAGCGCGCGTACTATCTTAGTTATTTTATAAACTATGATAGCTGAAACGCTCTAATCGCGATTATCTCCGCAAGAAGACTAAATTTCTTAAGGCAGAAAATAAGCTAAACCTTCAGCGCAAAGCTGACGATCGAAGATTCTTGAATACTAGTTTAATCAATATTTTATTAACAGAGAGCTGGTATCAGCATAGAGTTGACATTGATGGACAAGAAGTCACATTGCACATCTTTGATACCGCTGGAAAAGTAAGTTTGCCAGTGTGTTTAAGTAATCAATCAACAGAGCTTTGGGTAACAATAGTTATACCCTTTCAGATAGGAGATAGTCCATCGGCACTCTTCTTTATTTGTGCGTCAACTTTCACAAATGTGTTAGCGTGGCACTTTGAGGTCAATTTTAACGGCATGCAGCATTTTGTGCAGCGAGTTGTATGGTCAAGATTGACTTCAGACTTGCAGATATAAAACTCGGTTCCCGAACAGCGACCTGTAAAGGAGCTTAAGTTAACCCCACTTCCCACAAATACATTAAAAAGCGAATTGTGTCAGTCACATAGAGAGGAGAAGTGTGACTTCACGTTACCATGGTAGTAATATTTCTGGATGACAACAAAACCAACGACGACGGCGACGGAAAGGAGATCGGCAAAAAATGACATGTTTATATTAACAAACAACAACTTTGCACGTGCATCACGCTATTTTGTACATTTCTTTGCCGTCGTTGCACCACTACGACATGAAACTTCCTAATTTCACGAGCACGCTTTATGGAGTAGGTGAACACAGCACAAAAATTGTCCCTTTCATTCTCTAAAAAAAAAATATGGTCTCAAAGAAAATTTCGCCAAGATTTGCCAAATTAACTGAAATTGGATAAGATCGGTGAAGTTTGAAATAGTGCAAATAGACTTTTAAGTGACTTTTTCGGTTTGTTGTCATCCATACATTTTGCAACCATGGCAACGTGACACCGACTTCTCCTCTCTATTACACTGAAACACGTGCTAACCAAGTGCTAAAAAAGCAGATACAGCGATTATATCCTGATTCCACTACTAATACACTATATATTCTGCTTACCTTAATTGAATTTTCTTTATCTTATCAGAATTGTAAGGAAAAGATAGACATCTGCGCTGCTCAAGATATCATATTTGTCCTTTACTCCATCACAGACCGCTCTTCCTTTCAAGAAGCTACACTCATTGTCAAGTACCTACATGAAGCAAAAAACATTCCGTCGTCAGCAATATTTCTAATCGCATCAAAAGCCGACCTAAAACGCCACACGGAAGTCACGGAGTTCGAGGGAAAGCTTTTTGCGGTGAACACGGGATGCTCGTTTCATCAGTTATCGAACTCTGAGAGTTTTTTCGAGCATAACAAGATTATAAAGAAGGCTTACCTTAGGGCTTCGCTTGGCGGACAGAAGTTTCCTAAGTCTCCAGCTATTATGAGACGTTTGAAAGGAGGATTTAAGAGCAAGGCTCAAACAAACGGCATTCCCGGAACTCCAAGAAACAGGTCCGGCAGTGTCGAATTCTAGAAACACACAACTGAGCGGAAAGCGACAATGATAAAGACATTATTTAAATGTGAATATAACTATTAATTCTACTTCATCAATAGCTGCAAATTTTCCTTGTACCCATCGCTTGATAAGGGCATCACCTGTCCACGCAAGGGATTCCGGATTCCGGAATCCCATATCTGGGATACTTTAACAGTGAAATGAGGAATACAGCTCAAGGAATGCGGAATCCCATAACGATTGGAATCGAGAATCCAAGTTTCACTGGCAAAGACTAGAATCTGACTAGGATTTGAAGTCCACGATGTGGAATCCAGAGTCCAAGGCTGTCTTGGATTTCCCAACATGAGGCGAAAGGGTGCAAGATTTCATAGGGTTGGTTTTAGGTTTGGATGAAACTAATTAGTCGTACATTGTAAATCTTATAGTGTAACCTAAGAAAAGGAGATTAAATTGATTCGCACCAAGTTTCTAAATCTAAGAGCCCTTTGCAGCAAAAGGGTACAAAAACGCCTTGCTTGAACACAATCGCGGGAACCTTCTAAAGAAATGAAATGTTTTCGTACCGTGAGACAGTTTAGCTGCAAAGGGCTCATATAAAAGCCAATTCTCCTCGAACGATGATGTATTTTAAAGGAATATGTTTGTGCACCATAAACAATATTCCCAGTCACATTTCAGATTCCACAAAAGTTTTATATATACATGTTAGTTTATCTGTACATGTTTAGTCATATATCACCTACCTTCGATTTCGAAATAAGAGTAATATGAACGATTCAGTTATTGTAATAACGATTCTGATGAAATATTAAACTATAATAGATTAAATAGTAAATGTATTCTGATGTATTTATAATGTATGAATTGAGTTCGGGCACGGGGCACAGCGGCAGCACGACTTTTGAAACCAGGTCGACCTACTGCCGTGCTAAAGTTTAATTTAATTCGATCAATTGAGTTCCGCACGGCAGTAGCACGACGTTTGAAACGGGACAAAACGGGCCTTATTTGTTAACGCCAGTATTCGTTGAACGAAGACAGAAAAAGAAGCGATTTTATTGCGTTTTGGCCAGGAGTCGACGCTTGAAAGATTGGAAACGGAACTTTTCGAAAACTAATCCGGGACCATTATAAAGCGTCCTCACCGTGTCAACGGGAAAATTACGCCTCCTTGATCAAGAATACCTCGATCCACCCCTGAAAATGATTAAGGGTTGTCACAGAAACAAATCCCTTTCCTCACCTCGCGTTTTTTTCACCCTTTCTTAAAACAGAAAACAACAAAACAAACAAAACAGCCACTCTCATCCTTATGTTTCACGCGGTTCGCTAAATTTTCGCTTCTTCCTAGGTGTCCCTTAGATCCGATTAGACTACAAAAACTCAAGGAGTCAGCCATTTGTGAATTTTAGATGAGCACAGGTCAGCTGGATTCCAGCTGAGGTGTGCGCCGGAATTCCAATGACGTCATGGAAGGAGAAGATTGATTCGAGATTTCTCGGTTTTAGACCTCGCAACAGAGCTTAAGCAAGGACGTTTTTGAGGAAACGCACGTCAACAGGAAGAGGACGTTTTGCATTCTTGGGCAGCGAACATGCCCATATCTTCGGCCAAATCATCTGCATACGAGAAAAGACACTTAGCAAGACAAATTTGGAAGCGTCAAGGCATATCAAAATGAAAAACGGCACACTTCCGGTCGACGTGCGCCGTCCAAAAATTATAAACGTCTTTGCTTGAGCTCCCTCATCTATAAACATGAACTGATTTTTCTGCAATTCTAATCGAGACTAGGTCTCTGCTCTTCATCACTCTCTCAATTGCACTTTGTACACATCTCATTAGCATTTAAGATTCACTTCGGCCCACTACATATGCCATAGGAAATTGTTGCATAATGTATAGACTCCCTGGAGCGCCTACCATGTACCACGCACGCCGTAAAACGGACCAATCACATGCAGGGCCGCACTGAAAAGGGTGCCATCTTTGCTGTGTTGCGATTGGCTCTGCACACTCGCGTACGAAAACACTCTCAGCAAAGCAAAACGGAATCAATCAGAAAATCAATTTTAGACGGTGCTGATCAACTGAACATTTCATCCAAAAGCTCAATGCCGTAGGTTCACTAGACCCTGGAAGTCTTCGTCCCTTCCCAGTCCTCCCAAGGTGAAACGAAGGCGCGGCAACCCGGCGATCGCGGGATGCAGATCATCCTCTCCGTCTTCTTGTTCTGGGTTTTGATCGTTTGTACACGAAGGAATTCCCTCTAATTACCGACATCTAAAAGAGGATTAAGGCGTCAGCAGTAACATATGCGATCATGAACGCGATATTGTGATTACGTTTTCACATGCACGTGCAGTTGCACGTTTTAACAAAAAGTACATTCTGAGATGAAAAAGACTACAATGGTCGTAGTTTTGAGCTTAACCAAAGTTAGGGTTGGCCAGTTACTTTGAATCGAACTAAAATATGAAATGAAAGAAGGAAATAAGAATAACAGAAATTATATCATTTTTTGTTCAATAGTAAAATAATGATGACCATCACATGCCGTGTCTTTCCCTGCAATATATCAAGACATAATTATTGCGCTTGAGTGAGAAGACAGCTCTTAACTAATACATAAAAAGGGGTTTAAATACTTAATATATATGTTTATATTGCAACAAATAAATATAACAAAATGTCTCTTACTGACTGTCCCTTATTTTCGATCGCGTGATTGCTATGACAAATTCAACATACATTATTACGAACTCTTCCAACAAACTGAGGTCATCTTTGAATATAAATAGCCCTCAACCGATCTATTCCGGAATCGATTAAGCTTCTGGGTCAACGATTCGGCAATTTTCTGCAAAAGGGTATGTTGACCACTTTCTTGATCATAAAGTGAGACTGAAGGGTGTTGGAGCGATCTCTGAGGTTTGAAAGATCACGTAAGGATTAAGTACGCTTAACAAAAGAAAGAAAACGTTCAACTCGAACCTTTGTTACCAATATAAAGGTGAGTTAAAATATTTATTTTTACTCCTTCGGAAAAACATTCTGAAGAGAACTGACGGCATAGAGGAAAATGACTCAGTATTTCGCTAGGTCAATGCCTACGCAAAACGAGTCTTACCACCCCATGTATGATCAGGCTAAACATTTTACGTATGAGTGCAGTGTCTTTCATTTCTGTTTTAACAGTAGACAGGTCTGATATCCTACACACATGCAGGTCCGGAAAAAGAGGGGCGTTAAAATACTAGAAGATCTCTATAAATTGTTGGGAATTGTTATGTGAAGTGTATCAGTCAATGGTGACGATACGTGCGATCCGGCATAGCTTACGTTCCGTATACGCGTCCTAACTTCAGATCAGGCCCCGGTTGTTCAAACGTTGGACAGCGCTATCCACTGGATAAACCACTATCCAGCGAATAAATAATGGGGAAACTAATTGCACTATCCACTGGATAGAGATTTATCCGGTGGATAGCGCTATCCAGCCTTTGAACAACCGAGACCAGGGCAATTTGTATTTATTTACAACCACTAACGGTAACAAACCCCAATTAAAAACAAAAACGTCTTAATCCGTCACAGAAAACGAATGGGATCCTCTTATTCATGAGGGAGGTTTCACAAGATGAGCTCAAATATATGACCTGCCGATTCGCTATCAGGACAACAGAACATTGAGTATAGTGGCACATAGCTAGGCATGTTGACACACAGTGATTAAAGGTAGAAACCTTCGACTGATACTTTGCCAACACTAGTGTATCGACGATTTTAGGAGCTATTTTTTGGCAATTTTGTGACAATTTTTGAAATCTTCATGTAGCGATCGATTTCCGTAGGCTTCTATAATGAACACATTGGTTTACCCGTCTTGGCTCTGTCTTTGTTAGCTCTTACGCAAAGAGCCTTTATGTAATCACCGATAGTTTACAGGCGTAAAAAATCACCTCCGGAAACGGATTAACCGGGCCTTTACAATTCGCATCTGCCGTAACAAACGCAATGATTATTGCACCTTTACAGCTAGTTACATCGTCTTTATTCTCTACAATCAAACTAACTTTTAAAGATAAGGAATATCTGCTAAGAGTTACAGGGATATGGAATAACAAGACACCCGTAAGAGGGCCTCTCTGAAGTTCTTCCTGTTTGATTCGTAACATTCCGAGACAATATGAGTGCAAATATTCCCTTAGTACGAGATCTAACCATTGCGATGAGGAAAAAAATTGCAGTAATAACATATAATGGAGGCTGCTGTTCCACAAGTATCCATACACTATATATTGACTACAATCAATAATTATACCAAGTTGGCACGCATAGTTAATAGAAGTGTCCTCTCTATTAATGGTTCAGTTTGTAGTTATATAATTCCTTTTAATCGTGCTTTGGATTCCGAAAAGAAAAAGATAATTTTGAAATTTTGAAATCGCGGCGCCTCTTGACCTAATGTTTAAAAATAGCACAACTGTATTTTTTTTTTTTTTTTTTTTTTTTTGTCATCCTGAAATATATTTACCACTGACTGAATCTTGCGCAGTGTTTTTTAGGGATACCTCATGTAGAACTTTTCGTTTGAAAACGAGGAAAGCCTACCTATAAAGTTTGTTTTTTTACAATGAGACCTCACATTAGGAAAACTCAGAGCAATAGCGGGGAGTATCATAAGAAATCTCTACGGTCCACAGCATAGATAATTTGAAAAAGATATGGCTATCTACCATTCTATCTGCTAAATAGACATCCTCTTCTAGTAATGAAGAGTACATACTTTCCGGGAGAGGCTCAACCCAGGCATAGCCCGGTGTGCATTCACTGACATGTAAAAATCTGCCTGAACTAAACTTATTATATCAGTTTAGAGAGGGTTACACTCCAATAAACGATAAACCTGAGCCCTCTAAGAGTCCTCAACAAGACCCATAATGAGACCATTATGGCTCTTGTCCTCAACTACAGATGGCATTGGATACACTTTGAATAGACCTCTTCAGCTTGTCGGTTTTGTTTTCCAAATAGAGGTCTCAGGGCCACCTGATCCTTTGTCTTTTCATAAATTATGCGTTCGTGCGCACGTGAATGAGACGAAATTTGAAAGAAACATTTCTTTGGAGCATTAACACATGACCTGAATTGGGAAAACAAAACATATAAGCTAAAGAGGTCTATTCCTGATCAAACTTATGGCGTTGACGCCAGGACTCGAACCCGGGCCACAACAATAGGAGCCAGGCAAGTGCTCACACAACTGGTCATCGCTGCTCTCTCTTAATTCCATTCTCCCCAGAAACCACTGCGAGCTACCGCCCGCTTCTTTGATTGAGCCGCTGTCCAGCGCCATGGACGAATAAACTTGTAACTTTTAACATGTAAAATTTCTTTTAAGACAAGTTTAAAAGCTCTCGCGCATTTGCTTGCGCCTACAATTGCTGCCTTAATGTGAGCCTGCTGTGAATTTGCGCTATTTCAATAATTCAGTACTTATTGGGATTATTCATTCCTACCTATTTACTTTGTCACTGTAGGTAAACCCTACTAGAGTTGAATTCCTGGGAATCATATCTAAGTTCAGGAAGAGAAATGAAATATTCACGTTATCAAGATGAATAAAACGCGAAATAAGGCATTTTTACGTCGTAGTCGGGCAAAAACGGCAAAGAAAAGTACAAGAAAGCGCGATGCATCCGTGCAAAGTTGTTGTTTTGCTTATTAAACCTACTGTTTTGTTGAATTAAGTCCCTAATGCTTCCTGCGAAACAAGAGGAAGTGCTGCCATTTGACGTTTTGACCTAGGCATCACTTGGACGCGCATGCCAGATGGAAAAGCACTAGAAACGGTTGCTTGCAGTGCATGATTTCTCTCCCTTCGAAGCCGCAGCGTCCGGCCTGGAGAAACCACTGCTCGCTGGGTAGCACGCACATGGTGTACACGCAACATGATAACTCTGACGTCCTTAAAAAACCAAAACAGAGCGAGTGTCTTTCAAACAGAAATATTTCGTCGCAACTCGGGGAACCAAGCGTAAAAGTCAAGTCTATTTGAGGCGTGCGACAATGTTGTATCTAACGCCCAAAAGAACAATTTAGCTGTTAGTTAACTCTCCGTGCGCCTAGGAAAGCCCTTATTTGCATTTTTTGTTTTTAAACTGAAATCGCCTTCTAGCATTTTCAGTTCAGTTTCATTTCAACGTTGTTTCTTCAAGAGCACTAAGTACTAGTTTCCTATCAGGAGTATCTCTTTTGCGGTCCGACGTTTTGCGCCCAAAAATATGTAAGTGCGTTGTCCATTCGTCTACTGTATTTTGTTTTTGCTGTATTTCTTTTGCGCTCGCAGCATTTCAGAAGTTTTATTTTCTCCTTGTATTTCAGTTTAAACCACAACATAACAAATACAAAACATCGCAGTACATCGAAGGGAACCTAATCTCAGTCGAGTCTATTGGGTCTATAGTTTACCATCTCGCCCATTGCTGTCTAACCTCGACGACACAAATCCTATTAAAGCTGTGCGTCTATTGTTAAAAGTCGCCTTGTGACAGCTATAGACAAGTTAGAATATAGCTGTTTATGTAAAGAGAAAATAGTCCGTAAACGTGGATTGCTTTGATTATAGCCAATGAACATTTAAATAAAACATTTTGATCATTTTGGATCAATGGATTAAATCCGGGTAATCCGACAATCGATATCAGTCGATAACTTCTGACTAATGTCGTTTTAGTGACATCCAAAATAAGTGAGGACGAACCGAGTCCCTTCCGCTTCCTTTAGTACCGATACAACGTGAATAACCGAGGGTCATTACAAAAAAGAATTGGATGAACAATACACATACCTTGGTTCAAACATGCTTTATTTTTCTGTTCTAATCTAAACCAGCTATCAATCGATCTCAGACCAAAAAAGGAAAATAAAAATCAAACCAACAATAAAATTAAACCACAGCACATGACATCCGAAAGTCAATCAGCAAATGTCTTTACCAGCCGCATCAGAGTCTGTTATTTGGTCAACATCCACTGTGCTGTTTGCATGTAGCAGCTATTTGTGGCATACGACAGAGCCGAAAAGTCACGTGTCTGAACTATGTTTATAACTGTAGGGTGCTGTATTGCTATTGCATTTCAGTCACTGGTTACTTCCCAGAAACGTGACCAATAATAATAGCAACCAGGATCATCATTAACAACGTTGCACGTAACTAAAGTGAGTGTCTTGGCAATCAAACATCAATTTAAGAATTTTTTTTAGTTACGTGTGTCTTATCTTTTTATGTTTCAGTGCGGTTTACCTCTATTATATCATGAGGCGAAAACGAGCATCCACGAATCATCACCAGGGACATCAAACGAACATTATTAATGTGCATGCTGTGGTCTTAGGACTGGATGGTGTGGGCAAATCAGGTGGGTTGATCTATACATTAGCGCTTTGAAATGGTCCACTGTTACCACTGCTGGTTTTTCAAAAGATAAATTTGGTCACTGCTCTTGCGCGCAACACAAAACGCAGAACACGCATGTTGGAAAAAAAGACACCTTCAAGTTGATTCGATTTCCCTAGACAGAGAAAAATTGGGGTAGATTGATCGTAAAGTCGCAATTAATCATCCCGCCTTAATAAACTACGTACTGAACAATGATCTTCTTTGTGAATCAAAAGCAATCCTACATCTTGACCTAAATTCAGACTCAAAGCAAATCATCCAAACGTAACGTAAAGATACTTTTGCAACCGAAGACGTTTGCACAGCCTGACAGGGAACATGCAGTTTACAATCGAACAAAAATAAGGAATATTTCTACGATAGATATCCATTTGTCCTTGTTGTGTTTGACTTTAATTTACTTTTTGTTTTTCCTGCAATGTTGAGGGCTGAATCAAAAAAGAAAACAGTTCAAAAAAATCTTAATTAGCTCCTTCTGGAAGACGGATTGCATTTTTAAAAACAAGGTTCCATTAGTTATGTTCAAATTAAGAGATTTTTTTTTATTACTATAGGAAACTGAGGCACCAGAGATAAACTATTCTTAACCACGAGAGTTCTAGTCTGAATTTTCAACCAAATATCGTATTGTTAAAGACAAAGTTTGAAATATACTACGTAGCTTGGCGACTCCACCTCAGTGCCAAAACTGACCATGATCAATAAAGTAAAATAAGCAATCAGTGGAATGCGTCAGATATAAAATAGGACTGAAAAACAAATAAGTCGTTTGTCATCATGTTAAACGTATCGTGTAAATTAATATGTAGTGCATAGAATAGCATCTGCTGTGCTAAAGACTAATGAGCTGAATTTATTCCAAAACGGAAGCCACACTGGGTATCTATACAGTTAAAATGGTACGGCGCACATTGAGGACCAACCAACTGTCGGCTGCGCTGAAAAGGATGTCGAAAGGAAACACAGTCGCCAGATATACTTCCTGATATTTTAGGTAGTTATCAGTGCGGCATCTTGTCGCGAACTAGAAATCAATCCACCACAAAAGCCACTCGTAACTTCACATGCTGATTTTTTTTTCTGATAAGAAAGAGCTGGATAACCATAAGTTAGTCTTCCTTTTAAAGTACCTAGTACACAGACGTTTTGACTTTCTTGTGCAATAAAATGTAACACTGTAGCTTGAGGTTGCATTTTTTACTTAAAACTTGCGGAAAATCACTAAAAGAAAGTTATAATATAAGGTCTCAGACTAGACAGTCCACTAAGAACTAGACCAACTTCGCCGCTTGAAATCACTTATCAATTAACAACTTTCATCTTCGGATATGACTGTGTCCACTTGAAAAGATACAATAATATTGGCCATCACAAAGCGCATAAAAACTCTCATTTATCAGAACGCCCTACAGATGAAAATCCTATTTGGGCGCAAACTTTGAGAACTTTTTTTTAGTTCGTTGTGCATGATCTAGCAATAACGAGCTAAATATAAGATTGTAACGAACAAACAAGCAAAACATGTAAACAACATGAAAATTAATGGAAAGGATCTAACTAAAGAATTCAGGGAAAGATAGCTGCAAAAATGCATCAATACACTTCAAAATAGTATCAATTACTTTTTATCACTACAAGTATCTCTTTCTTGGCTTCTGATATTATACCGACGTACTCGGTGACTTGAATCTAGGAAATACGTACCCAGAATTTTAACCTGAGGTTAATGTGGTTCTCTATCTACCTATATGGGTATTTCCGGTGCCGAAATTCGTAGTCAAAAAGGAAAATACAGTTTAAGGTACCCTGCCGAGGGGCACGCAATGGTTTAGATTAGACAGGTACAGTGATTAGTCTAGACCTATCGGTAGCAATACCGCTAGTGGTAAAAAAAATCTGTGCTTCAATTCCTTGAATGACTATTTGCAAACTAATAATAACATCAAACAACGACGTTTCCCATATGAATCTTTAAATAAGGCCTGATTCTTTTTTAAAGCTTAGTTCTAAATATTTCCAACATCTGAATCATTCAATTTACCCTGGCTCTAATAATATAGATATAGTTTCACACTGCGCCATCTGTGATTGTTAAAAGATATCTTTTTTAAGCATCATAGCTATACTATCTAGAATTCTTGTTTGAAGAGCTCTCTAACGTTTAGCAGCCAAGCACTTAGAAGACTTAAATTGTGTCGGGAATGCAAACGTGTTACAAAAAGTCCTCCATACCCTGTAGACGTCTCTTCAAACGTTTCGTCGTGTTTTGTGTTGTATGCAAAACATGTGATTTACCTTACTTCAAACAAACATTAAAAACATCCAAAAACATTCAAGTTCAAAAACGTGATCGATGAAAGTAATAGTCATCCTGCATCACGTACTCGAGAGTTATCATTATTTGGAACATTTGAGCATTATAGTACGAGATGATCATGAGTTACTAGGAACAGCATTGTCCTTATATATGCGTCTTTTGTTCAAGTGCATCCGCGCGTTGAGATTGGTTAGAACGAGCTCACTACGAAGTCAAGTGAGTTCTAGAATGACACTGGGCTATGTATAGTCGAAACTCCTTAACAAGGAAACCAAGGGAACAAGCTTAAGCCAAGTGTCCTCATTACAGAGGTTTTCTTATTATAGTGATAGGGGTTGTATGAGGTTTGGTGTCTTTAGAACCAAGACAAAAGTCCGTAATAGACAGGTGTATACTCGGAGATATGGATTATATGAAGTTTGCCGGTATCTTTATCTCAGTGATAGGGAGGGGTCCTAATTATGGAGATCTCCATAAGGAGGGGTTCCACTGCAATAGGTTCTTGTGGCTTGCCCCTTTCTAGGGAAGTTGTAGTCATTATTTTATTGTCCGTGTAAGGACATAAGCCTCAAAATATTAAAGAACGTAATCACCTACATTCGTTGGAAACCTTGGGTGCAATATTCGTCCCTAAAGCATCACGTTAAAATTGGGCGGCGAAGCCTTTACAGCAAATCACGGGATTCATGTAACACTGTTACTATTTGTAAAAAGGAACACTGGAGCTAGCTCATACTTAAGAGAGATCTTTTTCCGTTGTAGCACTAACTGTGAGATTTCTAACAAGACGTTTCATTTGGGAATATGACAAAAATCTAGGTAAGTGGCTTTTACTCTGTCAGGGGGGACAACGTTTGACCAAGGGCCATACCAAGAGCCATAATGGCTCTTGGTTTGACCTGTACCTCTGTTAGTGTGTTGAACATCAGTTAGTCGGCAGGAGATTTTAACAATTCTTGGATGAGTTAACCTTCGCGGCAACAAACGCGGTTATGGAATGGTAAAGAAAGTAAATTATCTGGACCCATAAATATTCCTCCTTTTTGGAGAGTGCGGCTTCGAAAGACCCTTTAATATTCAAATAATAATTTTCCTCCAGAAGGCGAATGGATGGTATGCATCATGATATGTTTTTCACATGCTTTCGATCACCTTCGTTTTTCTCAAGTCAAGTTGTTCTTTACAGAAATGACGTATCGACATCACATGACCCTAGATGGGCAGTACGTGGCCCTTGATATAATGGATACCGCGGGAGAGGTATGTTGACCATGTTTTACCTGTGAGCAATACATTCCATTTCTGCTTGAGCGGATAACTTGCCCTTGGTTATTTCTAGCCAAGGACCTCTCCCATACATTCGATATCTACTCGATCAATTTAATTTCAGTCAATTCATACAGCCAACTACTATGGCCGAATGTGATGTTCTTGTTCATTCCTTCCCATAGAACACAGAGGAAAAGTTGGTGAAACTGGCCTCATTCGGAGAACTGTTCTTCATCCTGTACTCAATAACTGATCGCGTTTCATTCATGGAAGCAAGGCGTTTGGGGCGTTACTTTAAAAAGGTGAAAAACAATAACAGCACCCTCATTCTGGTAGCAACGAAGACAGACCAAGAACGCCACAGGAAAATCCGGGAGAATGAAGGACTCGGGCTTGCAAAGGAACTGGGGTCTGTATTCTGCGAGATATCTATTTCCGAAGGTTTCACCGAGACGAATTCCCTGTTTTTCGACTCTTTACGACTGTGTTTAAACAAGAGAGGCGTTGATTTGGACAACAAAGTGGAGCAGGAAAATGGCGATAAGGATAAATCAGGACCTTTATCGAGAATGAAAGAAGGTTTCAAAGGAATGTACACAAGAAGAAAGTCGTGTACTGTACTAGCTGTCTAGTTGGAACCATTTAAAGTATATTCAAAAAACTACCACAAAAAAAACTGTAAATACAAAAACATGTGTCAAGTGAATATTAGAATTAACTCGGTAGCCAAACGTTCTTAGATATTACGTATTTTTAGTGAGAAGTTCAAATCGGACATGCTAATGACTTTGGTTCGAGAGGTAGGCAAAAAACATTCAACGGTTAATTCCAGCTGCGCACATCCCCCCGGACAAGGACCCGGGCATTAGCTATCTTTTAGCCTGTTCCAGGCGTTCAGATAGTAGAGCGCGGAGGTCAGATGTTGGGGAGCGAGTTAAATTGCACACCGGGAAAAGGGGTGGGGGGGAACGAAATTCTTCCTGAATTTTTCTCCCGCGCTATACTATCTACACGCCTGGAACTGGCTAGCTTTCTCTTTACTTGGATAGCATAATTTCCCGATGGTGGGTACACTTCAACAACCAAATCAAAGGAGGGTAGATAGCACTACGCCCCATATAAATCCTCGATAACACTGTAGTAGTTTTCGCTTTATTTATAGTGATGAGTCGCGTTGTGGCTTGATAAGCAAAAGAATGGGGGTATTCCTGGGTAGCAAATGCCAGTCCCCTCCCCCCACCCAGGACTGAAGATATGCGCAAATGCACCACAATTGTCAGGGAGGATGTTGACTGATGCAGAACACTGATTGCTGACCTGGATCCAAGTTTCAAAATCTATTTGCTTTTCAAATCATTACACTTCAAAATTGTCAATACATTAGCTCTGAAGGATCTCATTTTTCGGGGTATAATGTTAAAATCCTTATTCTCGTAGATGTATTTGGTTTTTCTTACAGCTAACCTCTTTGACACAATTTGCACATTAGTTGCTGATAAAAAAGATAGCTACCGGTACCTGTTTATACAATGTGTTTAGAACTAAGCGAAATTAAAGTTATATATCTTGCACAAATTAAACAAAATGGCCGTGTCGACGCCAAAAATACCCTGGGTACCAATGTTTTTATTTTTTTTAATTATGATTATTATTGATAGTTTGTGGCAACACCGCGAGAGCGAGGTGCCAAGCTCGGAGCTTTACATTAAACCGTGAGCAGGGTTTATTTTATCCTGGGTATTTTGAGATCGAAGCTCTGGTGCTAGGATAACGCAGAAGATGCTGGAAACGATAAAAAAAAATTCATGCAAAACTCAAAACAGCTGGAACCGAAAAGAGGTGATCGGATCGAGGTGCACCCTTTTGCACTCATTTTTAAATGAGTTAAAACAAACTTTGTACAATGAAACGTTTGCTTCCTGAGATATCATCAGGATATGGTGGTGTAAGGTGACATGTCACGCACTGACATTTACGCGTCTGAGTGTTGCGTGAGTCTTTGCAACACTTTTGATTTAACGCTCTCCGAAAACAGAACTGCGAGTGAAGTGTGTAGGAGTACGCTAGAGTTAATCACCTTAATATAAAAGGGACAGGATTCACAGGATTTAGTCATGAATGTTGACAAATCACGCACAGCACGTGCGTGATAAAACCTATCTGAGTGACCCAGTTCAAAGTATTCACTTCGGTTGAGGTT
This sequence comes from Porites lutea, assembly GCF_958299795.1. Taxonomy (NCBI): domain Eukaryota; kingdom Metazoa; phylum Cnidaria; class Anthozoa; order Scleractinia; family Poritidae; genus Porites; species Porites lutea. Next base: position 47,575,601 of record NC_133204.1, on the reverse strand, counting down.
TGGAACAACGGGTTTTTCGCAGTCAACTCTTGAATAGGATTGCAATTTTTCAACAGCATATTTGCTCTTTATGGGCAAAAGCTGGTAAATTACTCACAATCGAAACCTGCTGCACATGCCAAAAAACTTAAGGAATTGAATCAAAGCGAACAGGGTACGAACAGGAACAGGGTAAGAAGATTGACGGTGATGTGCAAAACAGGGTATGTATTTTAGGAATTTTTTTTGTCCTAAACAGGGTCAGGGTTTCAAATCCTCACCTAAATATTGGTCGAGTAACCCCCCCCCCCCCCCCCCCCTCCGGAATCAAAGTCATGTCACCTCAGCTGCGGAATAGTGCCGCCTCAAGGTTACGCTCACTTACATTTAACTAAATGTTTTTTAGTATTATAGTAACTTCCTTATTATTTTGATCGACACAAAGCATCAGAACTTAAAGTTAAAGTAAACTTACCGACTAAATTACTGCTCAAATGATAATTATCCTGCCAGGAATTTTTACTATCCACGATTTCCTGCTAGAATGTGCATACCGGTTAAGCGGCCGCCCCTGCACAGCCTCGCAGCCACCGAAAATCACGCAATCTTCGGCGACGGACAAACGGCAAACGCAAAATACTCCGGTAACTGGAACTCTGAAAAACAGTTCGAGTTATCGGGGTCGATTGCAAAGTTCAATTTGCAGTGTAAAAAATTGATATTTCTGATTTTTCAACACTTCAGCGTGTAGTGCTGCTGCAGTGCAAGTTTGTTTTATCAGAAACAGTAACATGATGAAGAATTTTTGTTACATGACAGTGTGATTTGGGAGAAAATCCATCCAAATTCTGAGTGGATATTTCAGATCAAATCCTTATTTTTGGGACTCGCCACCTGATCGTTTATTGCCGCAAATAGATTCAGTGGAAAAAACAGTATTTTTTTCAGGTGGGTTTTACTGCAAATTAAAATTTAAACAACGGTTAGCGTACATAACCCTTTTTTTAAATAGAGAGTGCCATTTTGTTATCAAGAATTACAAGAAGACTGGAGGACGTGACAAGTTAGTCAGAGCAAATAATCCTTTTCCGCATCTTCCTTTTCACTTTTGGAGAAAAATCCAAGCGATCAATATTTTTCATACAATAGCGATAAAGCCAAATTTTACCTTGTGTTTCAGTTTTAAGAATTAAGCAAATGACACGTAACAAAAATTCTTAATTGTTGTTCGCATCCAGAAAACAGCAATTGTTCTTATTTGATGGCGTTAATAATTGTTATCCGCTAATTAATTGATCATGAAATTAAAAATGATCGAAGAGTGACGAAGGTTGAAAATAATACGATATGACAGCCAGGGAATGATGATTGATGAAGTTGACAAAATAACACCAAGTTTTCTTTATTACAAGATCAGTCCAGCTTTATTTTTTCGCTGTGGAAAATGTCTTGTTGGGGGAAATGACTAGGACCATTAGAAGTATCTATATCAGCCTTATACTCCAAGGATCGCGTGCAGTTCAATGTAGTCTTGCCTTCGGTACTGTGCAAGCGAGTTGATCAAGAAAGCCGAATCTTCTATGTTCCAGTCGGTTATTTCATTACTTCATAACAATAACCACCGTCCAACCAAACCCCCTGAGATCAAGACGCCTTTCATAACAATAACTGGGCAGCCGGCGGGTCTGTAAACATAATCAAGGAATTTCACACACTTTTAAGAAAGCGGTTGTTTTTCTTATACATAAGAGATAACGTTTTGAGGTAAACTAGTGGCTGTTTGTTCTACGATGGGAAGACGACGTAGTGGAGCTGGGAATGTTCACCTTAGCACGCTTAAGAACGTTCGTGCAGTTATCCTTGGAAAAGACGGCGTTGGAAAGTCAGGTAGGAATCGTGAATGCTGCGGCGTGTATCGGCAGTCACTGAAGAAAAATTAATGTAACTCAAAGTTCGGACAGCGCTATTAAAGCCGCATACCGGCAGTTACTAATCTAAACAATACAAGTTTTTTTATTGAACAAGATCATTCGTAAGATTTCCCTCACGCTGGACCATAAATGACATGGTTGGTTTACACAAGAGTAACTGCAGGGTGAAAAACGTAAACTAGTGTGAGAGCTTTATTCCTCCTTTGCCACATTTTTGAACCAAAGGTACGTGTCTGAATTTAGAAAGCTGTTTCGTTAAATTATTTGTCTTTATGTCACTATTTCGGTGTTACGATTCATGATCATGAAACTAGGAACTGAAATCTGGCCTTATTCCAGGTTTAGTTACATTTTATTGGTTCCCTGTTGGTCACAAATTCCTGCTGGTGTAGTTTAAGACATTTTGTTCCCAGCTCCTTTTTAAGTTGGTTATGCTTATTATATCCCAACGAAAAATTGTGCACCATAAGTATATTGATTATAGGTTAGTCAAGGGCCCTCATACATAACCGCAAACCGAGATGTAAAATTTGTGAACTCTATATTCTGCACATAGCATCACTCTCTACAGGTTCCCATACTCTGCTTTATTTTTTTTTTCTTTCACGCTACCACCTGAGGAAAGTTTCTTAAAAAATGTAATTACTTCATAAACACCGTCGTTCAATTTATAGCTTTTGTTTTTCTTTCTTCTTCTCTTTTGGTTTCACAACAATTCAGACACCACCTCTCGCCTTTTCTCAAAGTAATTCAGTCCGTTTGAAGTTCTAAAGGCACCGCCGCCGTCACGTTTCTTTCTTGCTTCTTTAGAGAATTATTCAGTGTTTATAATTTCTACTCAATGAGCAACCACAAATCATCGATAATCTCTCTTAACTCAGATTTCAATAAATCAAATCTATTGAACCATTTTACGCTCCCCTAGAGAGCTTCTACTGAAAATGGACAGTTGTTTCGACATCGCTGCATTTTTAACTGCATCATAAAAAGTCATCAATTCAACTTTTTCTGCTAGTTTAGTGCCTGTTTTTAGTTTTTGCGCAAAAATAGCTTTAAATATGATTTACTAATAAATGTGTTCTCTATTGTTGTTTTAATCAATTATGACACCTCTGCGATAAGCTGCACTGATAACTGAAGTGTTCAATGTATTAATTGAACTAATTTACCCCCTACAGCTTTGACTGTTCGATTTTTGACCAGACGTTACATTGGAGAGTATGATAGCACATTAGGTAAGCTTTATAAATAATTATCTTTCAAGCGTTCTGGTAACCTGCGAAATCAGCCGTCTCGTCTCCTCGCTCCTGGTCGCTATTGACGTTTGCCACCCGGCGAAACGTCCCCAGCAGCGAGGAGCGAAGAGAAACGGCCTTTTTCGCAGGCTACGGCGTTCCAGGTTTCACACTGAGTAGCATTGAAAATTATCTTTGAAAAGTCAGGTCGTAGATCCACCTGGCTGCGGTAATGCTATCGTTCTTTGCAATCATGTATGGCCGTAAAAGTGTCGACGTGAACCATGGCGGACGGACGTGAACCTTCTGGTCCCGTTTTGACGAAAGATACCGAGTCTTACCAGCTTAACCTTAAATGGTGCGAATTACAATCCCTTAAGCTAAACGGGGAACGATTAACGTGGACGAATAACCTTGAATCGTTAAAGAATTTTGTGGAAAATGGCTTGAAACTACAAGGAAAGTGGTCGTCGCCCGGAGGAAACGTAAAGCAATTCAAAAGTTCTAACAATAATCTTGTCATCAACTGGTATAATAAGAAACAGCTAACCCTTTGTTTCCAAGGTCGAGATGGTCCCTCCTTAAAGGACAAGTTGGTCAAGTTTATTCAAAATAAACAGGGAACAGAAGCTGATACGCCTGTCTCGTATGCTTCAACAACCGAGCAAGAAATTCCGCCTTCGCAAGAAGCCAATGGCATCTGCAGTAATCGACTAGCTTCGGCCGCCGACGCCGAATTTGAGAACAGTATTCAAGAGCGATCGAACTCGGTTATCAGTGCTGATATTGAGGGCTTAAAACTGGATTTACTAATTCTTCAGAAAAAGGTTGAAGCAAATACAAGCCTTCTGTCGACGAAATGCAAATTACAAGAAACCGCTTTTAGCGCCGAGCTCCTCGATTACAAAGAGAGGTATGAGAAGGTGTTATCGACATTATCTAAAAAAGATAATGAAATTGAGGTGTTGGAGGAAAAGTGTTTTTCCTATGAGAGCCAAGTTTTGTCCTTGCAACAAGAAAATGATTCTCTTAAGCTGGCAATGAAGATCATTATGCAAGAAAGAAGCGAGGGCGAATGCCGCCAACAAAAGATATGTGATTGTTGGTCCCAAGTGGGCACACTTGGGAAAAGTGTGAATGATAAACATATCCAACGGCCGTTGGCGGCCTGCAATATAGTAACTCAGAACAGATTTGAGCCCCTTAGAAGTGAGGTACAATTCCAAGTGAGAAATGAGGACAACTATACTGCAAATAACGAAGAAAGTCGCCAACAACAGCAACAGCAACATTCACATGTTGATTCATCTGAAGCGAGCCGGGCATTTGATTCAATTCCAACTAGTCATAACCGCTATCAGGCCTTACTTGTCTCTTCTCCTTCGAGTCAAGTATCCTCTGAGATGCCACTGCATCAGTCTGGAGCGCACGCAAATACCTCTCGAGTTAGTGCAAATAACTCCAAAAGCGGTGAAGTCGGAAAGACAAGACCCATAGTGCTTATTGGTGACTCAATGATAAAACACATTGATCCAAAAAAGCTTTCGCAAAGACATGTACATAAATTCTCATATCCCGGGAAAACCACTGCTGAAATAGCTGAAGCTGTTGACAACATCGCTGTTGCATCCGCGGATCCTTCTCACGTCATCATCCATACTGGCACCAACAATCTTCCGTCGGAGTCTGCCGATTCATGTGTCGCCGATATCAAGAGCCTTGTATTGAAGGTGAAGAGCAAGTTTCCTAACTCAAGCATTGGTCTCTCGGGTATAGTCTACAGAG